>NW_026735790.1:0-100514 GCF_949786415.1 Peromyscus eremicus | reverse complement strand
GGGAACAGACGCGAGTGCTATTTGCACTGTGTATGGCAATGGGAGCGCAATAGTGACTCTTCTTAGCAGAAAACAACTCTTGCTCGTAGGACCACAAACTGCATGGGATTCAACTCCGTTTAGGACTGGGAAACAAACGCTAGCTCGCCTTGCAAGAAACACACTCTGCTTTTGAGAAAACAGCACTCTTCTACTCTCCTGTGTTTCCTATACGGCCAGAACAGTGAGCTTGCTCAGAACAAAAGAACTGTGCTTCCTACACACACGGGGCATATCTAGTTCAACTCTGCTTAGGAAACTGACCAGAACAGTAGCTTCTCTTCAGTCCAATACACTGTACTTGCTGGGAACAGACGCGAGTGCTATTTGCACTGTGTATGGCAATGGGAGCACAATAGTGACTCTTCTTAGCAGAAAACAACTCTTGCTAGTAGGACCACAAACTGCATGGGATTCAACTCCGTTTAGGACTGGGAAACAAACGCTAGCTCGCCTTGCAAGAAACACACTCTGCTTTTGAGAAAACAGCACTCTTCTACTCTCCTGTGTTTCCTATAGGGCCAGAACAGTGAGCTTGCTCAGAACAAAACAACTGTGCTTCCTACACACACGGGGCATATCTAGTTCAACTCTGCTTAGGAAACTGACCAGAACAGTAGCTTCTCTTCAGTCCAATACACTGTACTTGCTGGGAACAGACGCGAGTGCTATTTGCACTGTGTATGGCAATGGGAGCACAATAGTGACTCTTCTTAGCAGAAAACAACTCTTGCTCGTAGGACCACAAACTGCATGGGATTCCACTCCGTTTAGGACTGGGAAACAAACGCTAGCTCGCCTTGCAAGAAACACACTCTGCTTTTGAGAAAACAGCACTCTTCTACTCTCCTGTGTTTCCTATAGGGCCAGAACAGTGAGCTTGCTCAGAACAAAAGAACTGTGCTTCATACACACACGGGGCATATCTAGTTCAACTCTGCTTAGGAAACTGACCAGAACAGTAGCTTCTCTTCAGTCCAATACACTGTACTTGCTGGGAACAGACGCGAGTGCTATTTGCACTGTGTATGGCAATGGGAGCGCAATAGTGACTCTTCTTAGCAGAAAACAACTCTTGCTCGTAGGAAACTGCATGGGATTCAACTCCGTTTAGGACTGGGAAAAAAACGCTAGCTCGCCTTGCAAGAAACACACTCTGCTTTTGAGAAAACAGCACTCTTCTACTCTCCTGTGTTTCCTATAGGGCCAGAACAGTGAGCTTGCTCAGAACAAAAGAACTGTGCTTCCTACACACACGGGGCATATCTAGTTCAACTCTGCTTAGGAAACTGACCAGAACAGTAGCTTCTCTTCAGTCCAATACACTGTACTTGCTGGGAACAGACGCGAGTGCTATTTGCACTGTGTATGGCAATGGGAGCGCAATAGTGACTCTTCTAAGCAGAAAACAACTCTTGCTCGTAGGACCAGAAACTGCATGGAATTCAACTCCGTTTAGGACTGGGAAACAAACGCTAGCTCGCCTTGCAAGAAACACACTCTGCTTTTGAGAAAACAGCACTCTTCTACTCTCCTGTGTTTCCTATAGGGCCAGAACAGTGAGCTTGCTCAGAACAAATAAACTGTGCTTCTTACACACACGGGGCATATCTAGTTCAACTCTGCTTAGGAAACTGACCAGAACAGTAGCTTCTCTTCAGTCCAATACACTGTACTTGCTGGGAACAGACGCGAGTGCTATTTGCACTGTGTATGGCAATGGGAGCGCAATAGTGACTCTTCTTAGCAGAAAACAACTCTTGCTCGTAGGACCAGAAACTGCATGGGATTCAACTCCGTTTAGGACTGGGAAACAAACGCTAGCTCGCCTTGCAAGAAACACACTCTGCTTTTGAGAAAACAGCACTCTTCTACTCTCCTGTGTTTCCTATAGGGCCAGAACAGTGAGCTTGCTCAGAACAAAAGAACTGTGGTTCCTACACACACGGGGCATATCTAGTTCAACTCTGCTTAGGAAACTGACCAGAACAGTAGCTTCTCTTCAGTCCAATACACTGTACTTGCTGGGAACAGACGCGAGTGCTATTTGCACTGTGTATGGCAATGGGAGCGCAATAGTGACTCTTCTTAGCAGAAAACAACTCTTGCTCGTAGGACCACAAACTGCATGGGATTCAACTCCGTTTAGGACTGGGAAACAAACGCTAGCTCGCCTTGCAAGAAACACACTCTGCTTTTGAGAAAACAGCACTCTTCTACTCTCCTGTGTTTCCTATAGGGCCAGAACAGTGAGCTTGCTCAGAACAAAAGAACTGTGCTTCATACACACACGGGGCATATCTAGTTCAACTCTGCTTAGGAAACTGACCAGAACAGTAGCTTCTCTTCAGTCCAATACACTGTACTTGCTGGGAACAGACGCGAGTGCTATTTGCACTGTGTATGGCAATGGGAGCGCAATAGTGACTCTTCTTAGCAGAAAACAACTCTTGCTCGTAGGACCACAAACTGCATGGGATTCAACTCCATTTAGGACTGGGAAACAAACGCTAGCTCGCCTTGCAAGAAACACACTCTGCTTTTGAGAAAACAGCACTCTTCTACTCTCCTGTGTTTCCTATAGGGCCAGAACAGTGAGCTTGCTCAGAACAAAAGAACTGTGCTTCCTACACACACGGGGCATATCTAGTTCAACTCTGCTTAGGAAACTGACCAGAACAGTAGCTTCTCTTCAGTCCAATACACTGTACTTGCTGGGAACAGACGCGAGTGCTATTTGCACTGTGTATGGCAATGGGAGCGCAATAGTGACTCTTCTTAGCAGAAAACAACTCTTGCTCGTAGGACCACAAACTGCATGGGATTCAACTCCGTTTAGGACTGGGAAACAAACGCTAGCTCGCCTTGCAAGAAACACACTCTGCTTTTGAGAAAACAGCACTCTTCTACTCTCCTGTGTTTCCTATAGGGCCAGAACAGTGAGCTTGCTCAGAACAAAAAAACTGTGCTTCCTACACACACGGGGCATATCTAGTTCAACTCTGCTTAGGAAACTGACCAGAACAGTAGCTTCTCTTCAGTCCAATACACTGTACTTGCTGGGAACAGACGCGAGTGCTATTTGCACTGTGTATGGCAATGGGAGCGCAATAGTGACTCTTCTTAGCAGAAAACAACTCTTGCTCGTAGGACCAGAAACTGCATGGGATTCAACTCCGTTTAGGACTGGGAAACAAACGCTAGCTGGCCTTGCAAGAAACACACTCTCCTTTTGAGAAAACAGCACTCTTCTACTCTCCTGTGTTTCCTATAGGGCCAGAACAGTGAGCTTGCTCAGAACAAAAGAACTGTGCTTCCTACACACACGGGGCATATCTAGTTCAACTCTGCTTAGGAAACTGACCAGAACAGTAGCTTCTCTTCAGGCCAATACACTGTACTTGCTGGGAACAGACGCGAGTGCTATTTGCACTGTGTATGGCAATGGGAGCGCAATAGTGACTCTTCTTAGCAGAAAACAACTCTTGCTCGTAGGAAACTGCATGGGATTCAACTCCGTTTAGGACTGGGAAAAAAACGCTAGCTCGCCTTGCAAGAAACACACTCTGCTTTTGAGAAAACAGCACTCTTCTACTCTCCTGTGTTTCCTATAGGGCCAGAACAGTGAGCTTGCTCAGAACAAAAGAACTGTGCTTCCTACACACACGGGGCATATCTAGTTCAACTCTGCTTAGGAAACTGACCAGAACAGTAGCTTCTCTTCAGTCCAATACACTGTACTTGCTGGGAACAGACGCGAGTGCTATTTGCACTGTGTATGGCAATGGGAGCGCAATAGTGACTCTTCTAAGCAGAAAACAACTCTTGCTCGTAGGACCAGAAACTGCATGGAATTCAACTCCGTTTAGGACTGGGAAACAAACGCTAGCTCGCCTTGCAAGAAACACACTCTGCTTTTGAGAAAACAGCACTCTTCTACTCTCCTGTGTTTCCTATAGGGCCAGAACAGTGAGCTTGCTCAGAACAAATAAACTGTGCTTCTTACACACACGGGGCATATCTAGTTCAACTCTGCTTAGGAAACTGACCAGAACAGTAGCTTCTCTTCAGTCCAATACACTGTACTTGCTGGGAACAGACGCGAGTGCTATTTGCACTGTGTATGGCAATGGGAGCGCAATAGTGACTCTTCTTAGCAGAAAACAACTCTTGCTCGTAGGACCAGAAACTGCATGGGATTCAACTCCGTTTAGGACTGGGAAACAAACGCTAGCTCGCCTTGCAAGAAACACACTCTGCTTTTGAGAAAACAGCACTCTTCTACTCTCCTGTGTTTCCTATAGGGCCAGAACAGTGAGCTTGCTCAGAACAAAAGAACTGTGGTTCCTACACACACGGGGCATATCTAGTTCAACTCTGCTTAGGAAACTGACCAGAACAGTAGCTTCTCTTCAGTCCAATACACTGTACTTGCTGGGAACAGACGCGAGTGCTATTTGCACTGTGTATGGCAATGGGAGCGCAATAGTGACTCTTCTTAGCAGAAAACAACTCTTGCTCGTAGGACCACAAACTGCATGGGATTCAACTCCGTTTAGGACTGGGAAACAAACGCTAGCTCGCCTTGCAAGAAACACACTCTGCTTTTGAGAAAACAGCACTCTTCTACTCTCCTGTGTTTCCTATAGGGCCAGAACAGTGAGCTTGCTCAGAACAAAAGAACTGTGCTTCATACACACACGGGGCATATCTAGTTCAACTCTGCTTAGGAAACTGACCAGAACAGTAGCTTCTCTTCAGTCCAATACACTGTACTTGCTGGGAACAGACGCGAGTGCTATTTGCACTGTGTATGGCAATGGGAGCGCAATAGTGACTCTTCTTAGCAGAAAACAACTCTTGCTCGTAGGACCACAAACTGCATGGGATTCAACTCCGTTTAGGACTGGGAAACAAACGCTAGCTCGCCTTGCAAGAAACACACTCTGCTTTTGAGAAAACAGCACTCTTCTACTCTCCTGTGTTTCCTATAGGGCCAGAACAGTGAGCTTGCTCAGAACAAAAGAACTGTGCTTCCTACACACACGGGGCATATCTAGTTCAACTCTGCTTAGGAAACTGACCAGAACAGTAGCTTCTCTTCAGTCCAATACACTGTACTTGCTGGGAACAGACGCGAGTGCTATTTGCACTGTGTATGGCAATGGGAGCGCAATAGTGACTCTTCTTAGCAGAAAACAACTCTTGCTCGTAGGACCACAAACTGCATGGGATTCAACTCCGTTTAGGACTGGGAAACAAACGCTAGCTCGCCTTGCAAGAAACACACTCTGCTTTTGAGAAAACAGCACTCTTCTACTCTCCTGTGTTTCCTATAGGGCCAGAACAGTGAGCTTGCTCAGAACAAAAGAACTGTGCTTCCTACACACACGGGGCATATCTAGTTCAACTCTGCTTAGGAAACTGACCAGAACAGTAGCTTCTCTTCAGTCCAATACACTGTACTTGCTGGGAACAGACGCGAGTGCTATTTGCACTGTGTATGGCAATGGGAGCGCAATAGTGACTCTTCTTAGCAGAAAACAACTCTTGCTCGTAGGACCACAAACTGCATGGGATTCAACTCCGTTTAGGACTGGGAAACAAACGCTAGCTCGCCTTGCAAGAAACACACTCTGCTTTTGAGAAAACAGCACTCTTCTACTCTCCTGTGTTTCCTATAGGGCCAGAACAGTGAGCTTGCTCAGAACAAAAGAACTGTGCTTCCTACACACACGGGGCATATCTAGTTCAACTCTGCTTAGGAAACTGACCAGAACAGTAGCTTCTCTTCAGTCCAATACACTGTACTTGCTGGGAACAGACGCGAGTGCTATTTGCACTGTGTATGGCAATGGGAGCACAATAGTGACTCTTCTTAGCAGAAAACAACTCTTGCTAGTAGGACCACAAACTGCATGGGATTCAACTCCGTTTAGGACTGGGAAACAAACGCTAGCTCGCCTTGCAAGAAACACACTCTGCTTTTGAGAAAACAGCACTCTTCTACTCTCCTGTGTTTCCTATAGGGCCAGAACAGTGAGCTTGCTCAGAACAAAACAACTGTGCTTCCTACACACACGGGGCATATCTAGTTCAACTCTGCTTAGGAAACTGACCAGAACAGTAGCTTCTCTTCAGTCCAATACACTGTACTTGCTGGGAACAGACGCGAGTGCTATTTGCACTGTGTATGGCAATGGGAGCGCAATAGTGACTCTTCTTAGCAGAAAACAACTCTTGCTCGTAGGACCACAAACTGCATGGGATTCCACTCCGTTTAGGACTGGGAAACAAACGCTAGCTCGCCTTGCAAGAAACACACTCTGCTTTTGAGAAAACAGCACTCTTCTACTCTCCTGTGTTTCCTATAGGGCCAGAACAGTGAGCTTGCTCAGAACAAAAGAACTGTGCTTCCTACACACACGGGGCATATCTAGTTCAACTCTGCTTAGGAAACTGACCAGAACAGTAGCTTCTCTTCAGTCCAATACACTGTACTTGCTGGGAACAGACGCGAGTGCTATTTGCACTGTGTATGGCAATGGGAGCGCAATAGTGACTCTTCTTAGCAGAAAACAACTCTTGCTCGTAGGACCACAAACTGCATGGGATTCAACTCCGTTTAGGACTGGGAAACAAACGCTAGCTCGCCTTGCAAGAAACACACTCTGCTTTTGAGAAAACAGCACTCTTCTACTCTCCTGTGTTTCCTATAGGGCCAGAACAGTGAGCTTGCTCAGAACAAAAGAACTGTGCTTCCTACACACACGGGGCATATCTAGTTCAACTCTGCTTAGGAAACTGACCAGAACAGTAGCTTCTCTTCAGTCCAATACACTGTACTTGCTGGGAACAGACGCGAGTGCTATTTGCACTGTGTATGGCAATGGGAGCGCAATAGTGACTCTTCTTAGCAGAAAACAACTCTTGCTCGTAGGACCACAAACTGCATGGGATTCAACTCCGTTTAGGACTGGGAAACAAACGCTAGCTCGCCTTGCAAGAAACACACTCTGCTTTTGAGAAAACAGCACTCTTCTACTCTCCTGTGTTTCCTATACGGCCAGAACAGTGAGCTTGCTCAGAACAAAAGAACTGTGCTTCCTACACACACGGGGCATATCTAGTTCAACTCTGCTTAGGAAACTGACCAGAACAGTAGCTTCTCTTCAGTCCAATACACTGTACTTGCTGGGAACAGACGCGAGTGCTATTTGCACTGTGTATGGCAATGGGAGCGCAATAGTGACTCTTCTTAGCAGAAAACAACTCTTGCTAGTAGGACCACAAACTGCATGGGATTCAACTCCGTTTAGGACTGGGAAACAAACGCTAGCTCGCCTTGCAAGAAACACACTCTGCTTTTGAGAAAACAGCACTCTTCTACTCTCCTGTGTTTCCTATAGGGCCAGAACAGTGAGCTTGCTCAGAACAAAACAACTGTGCTTCCTACACACACGGGGCATATCTAGTTCAACTCTGCTTAGGAAACTGACCAGAACAGTAGCTTCTCTTCAGTCCAATACACTGTACTTGCTGGGAACAGACGCGAGTGCTATTTGCACTGTGTATGGCAATGGGAGCGCAATAGTGACTCTTCTTAGCAGAAAACAACTCTTGCTCGTAGGACCACAAACTGCATGGGATTCAACTCCGTTTAGGACTGGGAAACAAACGCTAGCTCGCCTTGCAAGAAACACACTCTGCTTTTGAGAAAACAGCACTCTTCTACTCTCCTGTGTTTCCTATAGGGCCAGAACAGTGAGCTTGCTCAGAACAAAAGAACTGTGCTTCCTACACACACGGGGCATATCTAGTTCAACTCTGCTTAGGAAACTGACCAGAACAGTAGCTTCTCTTCAGTCCAATACACTGTACTTGCTGGGAACAGACGCGAGTGCTATTTGCACTGTGTATGGCAATGGGAGCGCAATAGTGACTCTTCTTAGGCAGAAAACAACTCTTGCTCGTAGGACCAGAAACTGCATGGGATTCAACTCCGTTTAGGACTGGGAAACAAACGCTAGCTCGCCTTGCAAGAAACACACTCTGCTTTTGAGAAAACAGCACTCTTCTACTCTCCTGTGTTTCCTACAGGGCCAGAACAGTGAGCTTGCTCAGAACAAAAGAACTGTGCTTCCTACACACACGGGCATATCTAGTTCAACTCTGCTTAGGAAACTGACCAGAACAGTAGCTTCTCTTCAGTCCAATACACTGTACTTGCTGGGAACAGACGCGAGTGCTATTTGCACTGTGTATGGCAATGGGAGCGCAATAGTGACTCTTCTTAGCAGAAAACAACTCTTGCTCGTAGGACCAGAAACTGCATGGGATTCAACTCCGTTTAGGACTGGGAAACAAACGCTAGCTCGCCTTGCAAGAAACACACTCTGCTTTTGAGAAAACAGCACTCTTCTACTCTCCTGTGTTTCCTATAGGGCCAGAACAGTGAGCTTGCTCAGAACAAAAGAACTGTGCTTCCTACACACACAGGGCATATCTAGTTCAACTCTGCTTAGGAAACTGACCTGAACAGTAGCTTCTCTTCAGTCCAATACACTGCACTTGCTGGGAACAGACGCGAGTGCTATTTGCACTGTGTATGGCAATGGGAGCGCAATAGTGACTCTTCTAAGCAGAAAACAACTCTTGCTCGTAGGACCAGAAACTGAATGGGATTCAACTCCGTTTAGGACTGGGAAACAAACGCTAGCTCGCCTTGCAAGAAACACACTCTGCTTTTGAGAAAACAGCACTCTTCTACTCTCCTGTGTTTCCTATAGGGCCAGAACAGTGAGCTTGCTCAGAACAAAACAACTGTGCTTCCTACACACACGGGGCATATCTAGTTCAACTCTGCTTAGGAAACTGACCAGAACAATAGCTTCTCTTCAGTCCAATACACTGTACTTGCTGGGAACAGACGCGAGTGCTATTTGCACTGTGTATGGCAATGGGAGCGCAATAGTGACTCTTCTTAGCAGAAAACAACTCTTGCTCGTAGGACCACAAACTGCATGGGATTCAACTCCGTTTAGGACTGGGAAACAAACGCTAGCTCGCCTTGCAAGAAACACACTCTGCTTTTGAGAAAACAGCACTCTTCTACTCTCCTGTGTTTCCTATAGGGCCAGAACAGTGAGCTTGCTCAGAACAAAAGAACTGTGCTTCCTACACACACGGGGCATATCTAGTTCAACTCTGCTTAGGAAACTGACCAGAACAGTAGCTTCTCTTCAGTCCAATACACTGTACTTGCTGGGAACAGACGCGAGTGCTATTTGCACTGTGTATGGCAATGGGAGCGCAATAGTGACTCTTCTTAGCAGAAAACAACTCTTGCTCGTAGGACCACAAACTGCATGGGATTCAACTCCGTTTAGGACTGGGAAACAAACGCTAGCTCGCCTTGCAAGAAACACACTCTGCTTTTGAGAAAACAGCACTCTTCTACTCTCCTGTGTTTCCTATAGGGCCAGAACAGTGAGCTTGCTCAGAACAAAAGAACTGTGCTTCCTACACACACGGGGCATATCTAGTTCAACTCTGCTTAGGAAACTGACCAGAACAGTAGCTTCTCTTCAGTCCAATACACTGTACTTGCTGGGAACAGACGCGAGTGCTATTTGCACTGTGTATGGCAATGGGAGCGCAATAGTGACTCTTCTTAGCAGAAAACAACTCTTGCTCGTAGGACCACAAACTGCATGGGATTCAACTCCGTTTAGGACTGGGAAACAAACGCTAGCTCGCCTTGCAAGAAACACACTCTGCTTTTGAGAAAACAGCACTCTTCTACTCTCCTGTGTTTCCTATAGGGCCAGAACAGTGAGCTTGCTCAGAACAAAAGAACTGTGCTTCCTACACACACGGGGCATATCTAGTTCAACTCTGCTTAGGAAACTGACCAGAACAGTAGCTTCTCTTCAGTCCAATACACTGTACTTGCTGGGAACAGACGCGAGTGCTATTTGCACTGTGTATGGCAATGGGAGCGCAATAGTGACTCTTCTTAGCAGAAAACAACTCTTGCTCGTAGGACCACAAACTGCATGGGATTCAACTCCGTTTAGGACTGGGAAACAAACGCTAGCTCGCCTTGCAAGAAACACACTCTGCTTTTGAGAAAACAGCACTCTTCTACTCTCCTGTGTTTCCTATAGGGCCAGAACAGTGAGCTTGCTCAGAACAAAAAACTGTGCTTCCTACACACACGGGGCATATCTAGTTCAACTCTGCTTAGGAAACTGACCAGAACAGTAGCTTCTCTTCAGTCCAATACACTGTACTTGCTGGGAACAGACGCGAGTGCTATTTGCACTGTGTATGGCAATGGGAGCACAATAGTGACTCTTCTTAGCAGAAAACAACTCTTGCTCGTAGGACCACAAACTGCATGGGATTCAACTCCGTTTAGGACTGGGAAACAAACGCTAGCTCGCCTTGCAAGAAACACACTCTGCTTTTGAGAAAACAGCACTCTTCTACTCTCCTGTGTTTCCTATAGGGCCAGAACAGTGAGCTTGCTCAGAACAAAAGAACTGTGCTTCCTACACACACGGGGCATATCTAGTTCAACTCTGCTTAGGAAACTGACCAGAACAGTAGCTTCTCTTCAGTCCAATACACTGTACTTGCTGGGAACAGACGCGAGTGCTATTTGCACTTTGTATGGCAATGGGAGCGCAATAGTGACTCTTCTTAGCAGAAAACAACTCTTGCTCGTAGGACCAGAAACTGCATGGGATTCAACTCCGTTTAGGACTGGGAAAAAAACGCTAGCTCGCCTTGCAAGAAACACACTCTGCTTTTGAGAAAACAGCACTCTTCTACTCTCCTGTGTTTCCTATAGGGCCAGAACAGTGAGCTTGCTCAGAACAAAAGAACTGTGCTTCCTACACACACGGGGCATATCTAGTTCAACTCTGCTTAGGAAACTGACCAGAACAGTAGCTTCTCTTCAGTCCAATACACTGTACTTGCTGGGAACAGACGCGAGTGCTATTTGCACTGTGTATGGCAATGGGAGCGCAATAGTGACTCTTCTAAGCAGAAAACAACTCTTGCTCGTAGGACCAGAAACTGCATGGGATTCAACTCCGTTTAGGACTGGGAAACAAACGCTAGCTCGCCTTGCAAGAAACACACTCTGCTTTTGAGAAAACAGCACTCTTCTACTCTCCTGTGTTTCCTATAGGGCCAGAACAGTGAGCTTGCTCAGAACAAATAAACTGTGCTTCTTACACACACGGGGCATATCTAGTTCAACTCTGCTTAGGAAACTGACCAGAACAGTAGCTTCTCTTCAGTCCAATACACTGTACTTGCTGGGAACAGACGCGAGTGCTATTTGCACTGTGTATGGCAATGGGAGCGCAATAGTGACTCTTCTTAGCAGAAAACAACTCTTGCTCGTAGGACCACAAACTGCATGGGATTCAACTCCGTTTAGGACTGGGAAACAAACGCTAGCTGGCCTTGCAAGAAACACACTGTGCTTTTGAGAAAACAGCACTCTTCTACTCTCCTGTGTTTCCTATAGGGCCAGAACAGTGAGCTTGCTCAGAACAAAAGAACTGTGCTTCCTACACACACGGGGCATATCTAGTTCAACTCTGCTTAGGAAACTGACCAGAACAGTAGCTTCTCTTCAGTCCAATACACTGTACTTGCTGGGAACAGACGCGAGTGCTATTTGCACTGTGTATGGCAATGGGAGCGCAATAGTGACTCTTCTAAGCAGAAAACAACTCTTGCTCGTAGGACCACAAACTGCATGGGATTCAACTCCGTTTAGGACTGGGAAACAAACGCTAGCTCGCCTTGCAAGAAACACACTGTGCTTTTGAGAAAACAGCACTCTTCTACTCTCCTGTGTTTCCTATAGGGCCAGAACAGTGAGCTTGCTCAGAACAAAAGAACTGTGCTTCCTACACACACGGGGCATATCTAGTTCAACTCTGCTTAGGAAACTGACCAGAACAGTAGCTTCTCTTCAGTCCAATACACTGTACTTGCTGGGAACAGACGCGAGTGCTATTTGCACTGTGTATGGCAATGGGAGCTCAATAGTGACTCTTCTTAGCAGAAAACAACTCTTGCTCGTAGGACAAGAATCTGCATGGGATTCAACTCCGTTTAGGACTGGGAAACAAACGCTAGCTCGCCTTGCAAAAAACACACTCTGCTTTTGAGAAAACAGCACTCTTCTACTCTCCTGTGTTTCCTATAGGGCCAGAACAGTGAGCTTGCTCAGAACAAAAGAACTGTGCTTCCTACACACACGGGGCATATCTAGTTCAACTCTGCTTAGGAAACTGACCAGAACAGTAGCTTCTCTTCAGTCCAATACACTGTACTTGCTGGGAACAGACGCGAGTGCTATTTGCACTGTGTATGGCAATGGGAGCGCAATAGTGACTCTTCTTAGCAGAAAACAACTCTTGCTCGTAGGACCAGAAACTGCATGGGATTCAACTCCGTTTAGGACTGGGAAACAAACGCTAGCTCGCCTTGCAAGAAACACACTCTGCTTTTGAGAAAACAGCACTCTTCTACTCTCCTGTGTTTCCTATAGGGCCAGAACAGTGAGCTTGCTCAGAACCAAAGAACTGTGCTTCCTACACACACGGGGCATATCTAGTTCAACTCTGCTTAGGAAACTGACCAGAACAGTAGCTTCTCTTCAGTCCAATACACTGTACTTGCTGGGAACAGACGCGAGTGCTATTTGCACTGTGTATGGCAATGGGAGCGCAATAGTGACTCTTCTTAGCAGAAAACAACTCTTGCTCGTAGGACCAGAAACTGCATGGGATTCAACTCCGTTTAGGACTGGGAAACAAACGCTAGCTCGCCTTGCAAGAAACACACTCTGCTTTTGAGAAAACAGCACTCTTCTACTCTCCTGTGTTTCCTATAGGGCCAGAACAGTGAGCTTGCTCAGAACAAAAGAACTGTGCTTCCTACACACACGGGGCATATCTAGTTCAACTCTGCTTAGGAAACTGACCAGAACAGTAGCTTCTCTTCAGTCCAATACACTGTACTTGCTGGGAACAGACGCGAGTGCTATTTGCACTGTGTATGGCAATGGGAGCGCAATAGTGACTCTTCTTAGCAGAAAACAACTCTTGCTCGTAGGACCACAAACTGCATGGGATTCAACTCCGTTTAGGACTGGGAAACAAACGCTAGCTCGCCTTGCAAGAAACACACTCTGCTTTTGAGAAAACAGCACTCTTCTACTCTCCTGTGTTTCCTATAGGGCCAGAACAGTGAGCTTGCTCAGAACAAAAGAACTGTGCTTCCTACACACACGGGGCATATCTAGTTCAACTCTGCTTAGGAAACTGACCAGAACAGTAGCTTCTCTTCAGTCCAATACACTGTACTTGCTGGGAACAGACGCGAGTGCTATTTGCACTGTGTATGGCAATGGGAGCGCAATAGTGACTCTTCTTAGCAGAAAACAACTCTTGCTCGTAGGACCACAAACTGCATGGGATTCAACTCCGTTTAGGACTGGGAAACAAACGCTAGCTCGCCTTGCAAGAAACACACTCTGCTTTTGAGAAAACAGCACTCTTCTACTCTCCTGTGTTTCCTATAGGGCCAGAACAGTGAGCTTGCTCAGAACAAAAGAACTGTGCTTCCTACACACACGGGGCATATCTAGTTCAACTCTGCTTAGGAAACTGACCAGAACAGTAGCTTCTCTTCAGTCCAATACACTGTACTTGCTGGGAACAGACGCGAGTGCTATTTGCACTGTGTATGGCAATGGGAGCGCAATAGTGACTCTTCTAAGCAGAAAACAACTCTTGCTAGTAGGACCACAAACTGCATGGGATTCAACTCCGTTTAGGACTGGGAAACAAACGCTAGCTCGCCTTGCAAGAAACACACTCTGCTTTTGAGAAAACAGCACTCTTCTACTCTCCTGTGTTTCCTATAGGGCCAGAACAGTGAGCTTGCTCAGAACAAATAAACTGTGCTTCTTACACACACGGGGCATATCTAGTTCAACTCTGCTTAGGAAACTGACCAGAACAGTAGCTTCTCTTCAGTCCAATACACTGTACTTGCTGGGAACAGACGCGAGTGCTATTTGCACTGTGTATGGCAATGGGAGCGCAATAGTGACTCTTCTTAGCAGAAAACAACTCTTGCTCGTAGGACCACAAACTGCATGGGATTCAACTCCATTTAGGACTGGGAAACAAACGCTAGCTCGCCTTGCAAGAAACACACTCTGCTTTTGAGAAAACAGCACTCTTCTACTCTCCTGTGTTTCCTATAGGGCCAGAACAGTGAGCTTGCTCAGAACAAAAGAACTGTGCTTCCTACACACACGGGGCATATCTAGTTCAACTCTGCTTAGGAAACTGACCAGAACAGTAGCTTCTCTTCAGTCCAATACACTGTACTTGCTGGGAACAGACGCGAGTGCTATTTGCACTGTGTATGGCAATGGGAGCGCAATAGTGACTCTTCTAAGCAGAAAACAACTCTTGCTCGTAGGACCAGAAACTGCATGGGATTCAACTCCGTTTAGGACTGGGAAACAAACGCTAGCTCGCCTTGCAAGAAACACACTCTGCTTTTGAGAAAACAGCACTCTTCTACTCTCCTGTGTTTCCTATAGGGCCAGAACAGTGAGCTTGCTCAGAACAAAAAAACTGTGCTTCCTACACACACGTGGCATATCTAGTTCAACTCTGCTTAGGAAACTGACCAGAACAATAGCTTCTCTTCAGTCCAATACACTGTACTTGCTGGGAACAGACGCGAGTGCTATTTGCACTGTGTATGGCAATGGGAGCGCAATAGTGACTCTTCTTAGCAGAAAACAACTCTTGCTTGTAGGACCACAAACTGCATGGGATTCAACTCCGTTTAGGACTGGGAAACAAACGCTAGCTCGCCTTGCAAGAAACACACTCTGCTTTTGAGAAAACAGCACTCTTCTACTCTCCTGTGTTTCCTATAGGGCCAGAACAGTGAGCTTGCTCAGAACAAAAGAACTGTGCTTCCTACACACACGGGGCATATCTAGTTCAACTCTGCTTAGGAAACTGACCAGAACAGTAGCTTCTCTTCAGTCCAATACACTGTACTTGCTGGGAACAGACGCGAGTGCTATTTGCACTGTGTATGGCAATGGGAGCGCAATAGTGACTCTTCTTAGCAGAAAACAACTCTTGCTCGTAGGACCACAAACTGCATGGGATTCAACTCCGTTTAGGACTGGGAAACAAACGCTAGCTCGCCTTGCAAGAAAGACACTCTGCTTTTGAGAAAACAGCACTCTTCTACTCTCCTGTGTTTCCTATAGGGCCAGAACAGTGAGCTTGCTCAGAACAAAAGAACTGTGCTTCCTACACACACGGGGCATATCTAGTTCAACTCTGCTTAGGAAACTGACCAGAACAGTAGCTTCTCTTCAGTCCAATACACTGTACTTGCTGGGAACAGACGCGAGTGCTATTTGCACTGTGTATGGCAATGGGAGCGCAATAGTGACTCTTCTTAGCAGAAAACAACTCTTGCTCGTAGGACCACAAACTGCATGGGATTCAACTCCGTTTAGGACTGGGAAACAAACGCTAGCTCGCCTTGCAAGAAACACACTCTGCTTTTGAGAAAACAGCACTCTTCTACTCTCCTGTGTTTCCTATAGGGCCAGAACAGTGAGCTTGCTCAGAACAAAAGAACTGTGCTTCCTACACACACGGGGCATATCTAGTTCAACTCTGCTTAGGAAACTGACCAGAACAGTAGCTTCTCTTCAGTCCAATACACTGTACTTGCTGGGAACAGACGCGAGTGCTATTTGCACTGTGTATGGCAATGGGAGCGCAATAGTGACTCTTCTAAGCAGAAAACAACTCTTGCTCGTAGGACCAGAAACTGCATGGGATTCAACTCCGTTTAGGACTGGGAAACAAACGCTAGCTCGCCTTGCAAGAAACACACTCTGCTTTTGAGAAAACAGCACTCTTCTACTCTCCTGTGTTTCCTATAGGGCCAGAACAGTGTGCTTGCTCAGAACAAAAAAACTGTGCTTCCTACACACACGTGGCATATCTAGTTCAACTCTGCTTAGGAAACTGACCAGAACAATAGCTTCTCTTCAGTCCAATACACTGTACTTGCTGGGAACAGACGCGAGTGCTATTTGCACTGTGTATGGCAATGGGAGCGCAATAGTGACTCTTCTTAGCAGAAAACAACTCTTGCTTGTAGGACCACAAACTGCATGGGATTCAACTCCGTTTAGGACTGGGAAACAAACGCTAGCTCGCCTTGCAAGAAACACACTCTGCTTTTGAGAAAACAGCACTCTTCTACTCTCCTGTGTTTCCTATAGGGCCAGAACAGTGAGCTTGCTCAGAACAAAAGAACTGTGCTTCCTACACACACGGGGCATATCTAGTTCAACTCTGCTTAGGAAACTGACCAGAACAGTAGCTTCTCTTCAGTCCAATACACTGTACTTGCTGGGAACAGACGCGAGTGCTATTTGCACTGTGTATGGCAATGGGAGCGCATTGTGACTCTTCTTAGCAGAAAACAACTCTTGCTCGTAGGACCACAAACTGCATGGGATTCAACTCCGTTTAGGACTGGGAAACAAACGCTAGCTCGCCTTGCAAGAAAGACACTCTGCTTTTGAGAAAACAGCACTCTTCTACTCTCCTGTGTTTCCTATAGGGCCAGAACAGTGAGCTTGCTCAGAACAAAAGAACTGTGCTTCCTACACACACGGGGCATATCTAGTTCAACTCTGCTTAGGAAACTGACCAGAACAGTAGCTTCTCTTCAGTCCAATACACTGTACTTGCTGGGAACAGACGCGAGTGCTATTTGCACTGTGTATGGCAATGGGAGCGCAATAGTGACTCTTCTTAGCAGAAAACAACTCTTGCTCGTAGGACCACAAACTGCATGGGATTCAACTCCGTTTAGGACTGGGAAACAAACGCTAGCTCGCCTTGCAAGAAACACACTCTGCTTTTGAGAAAACAGCACTCTTCTACTCTCCTGTGTTTCCTATAGGGCCAGAACAGTGAGCTTGCTCAGAACAAAAGAACTGTGCTTCCTACACACACGGGGCATATCTAGTTCAACTCTGCTTAGGAAACTGACCAGAACAGTAGCTTCTCTTCAGTCCAATACACTGTACTTGCTGGGAACAGACGCGAGTGCTATTTGCACTGTGTATGGCAATGGGAGCGCAATAGTGACTCTTCTAAGCAGAAAACAACTCTTGCTCGTAGGACCAGAAACTGCATGGGATTCAACTCCGTTTAGGACTGGGAAACAAACGCTAGCTCGCCTTGCAAGAAACACACTCTGCTTTTGAGAAAACAGCACTCTTCTACTCTCCTGTGTTTCCTATAGGGCCAGAACAGTGTGCTTGCTCAGAACAAAAAAACTGTGCTTCCTACACACACGTGGCATATCTAGTTCAACTCTGCTTAGGAAACTGACCAGAACAATAGCTTCTCTTCAGTCCAATACACTGTACTTGCTGGGAACAGACGCGAGTGCTATTTGCACTGTGTATGGCAATGGGAGCGCAATAGTGACTCTTCTTAGCAGAAAACAACTCTTGCTTGTAGGACCACAAACTGCATGGGATTCAACTCCGTTTAGGACTGGGAAACAAACGCTAGCTCGCCTTGCAAGAAACACACTCTGCTTTTGAGAAAACAGCACTCTTCTACTCTCCTGTGTTTCCTATAGGGCCAGAACAGTGAGCTTGCTCAGAACAAAAGAACTGTGCTTCCTACACACACGGGGCATATCTAGTTCAACTCTGCTTAGGAAACTGACCAGAACAGTAGCTTCTCTTCAGTCCAATACACTGTACTTGCTGGGAACAGACGCGAGTGCTATTTGCACTGTGTATGGCAATGGGAGCGCAATAGTGACTCTTCTTAGCAGAAAACAACTCTTGCTCGTAGGACCACAAACTGCATGGGATTCAACTCCGTTTAGGACTGGGAAACAAACGCTAGCTCGCCTTGCAAGAAACACACTCTGCTTTTGAGAAAACAGCACTCTTCTACTCTCCTGTGTTTCCTATAGGGCCAGAACAGTGAGCTTGCTCAGAACAAAAGAACTGTGCTTCCTACACACTCGAGGCATATCTAGTTCAACTCTGCTTAGGAAACTGACCAGAACAGTAGCTTCTCTTCAGTCCAATACACTGTACTTGCTGGGAACAGACGCGAGTGCTATTTGCACTGTGTATGGCAATGGGAGCGCAATAGTGACTCTTCTAAGCAGAAAACAACTCTTGCTCGTAGGACCAGAAACTGCATGGGATTCAACTCCGTTTAGGACTGGGAAACAAACGCTAGCTCGCCTTGCAAGAAACACACTCTGCTTTTGAGAAAACAGCACTCTTCTACTCTCCTGTGTTTCCTATAGGGCCAGAACAGTGAGCTTGCTCAGAACAAAAGAACTGTGCTTCCTACACACACGGGGCATATCTAGTTCAACTCTGCTTAGGAAACTGACCAGAACAGTAGCTTCTCTTCAGTCCAATACACTGTACTTGCTGGGAACAGACGCGAGTGCTATTTGCACTGTGTATGGCAATGGGAGCGCAATAGTGACTCTTCTTAGCAGAAAACAACTCTTGCTCGTAGGACAAGAATCTGCATGGGATTCAACTCCGTTTAGGACTGGGAAACAAACGCTAGCTCGCCTTGCAAAAAACACACTCTGCTTTTGAGAAAACAGCACTCTTCTACTCTCCTGTGTTTCCTGTAGGGCCAGAACAGTGAGCTTGCTCAGAACAAAAGAACTGTGCTTCCTACACACACGGGGCATATCTAGTTCAACTCTGCTTAGGAAACTGACCAGAACAGTAGCTTCTCTTCATTCCAATACACTGTACTTGCTGGGAACAGACGCGAGTGCTATTTGCACTGTGTATGGCAATGGGAGCGCAATAGTGACTCTTCTTAGCAGAAAACAACTCTTGCTCGTAGGACCAGAAACTGCATGGGATTCAACTCCGTTTAGGACTGGGAAACAAACGCTAGCTCGCCTTGCAAGAAACACACTCTGCTTTTGAGAAAACAGCACTCTTCTACTCTCCTGTGTTTCCTATAGGGCCAGAACAGTGAGCTTGCTCAGAACCAAAGAACTGTGCTTCCTACACACACGGGGCATATCTAGTTCAACTCTGCTTAGGAAACTGACCAGAACAGTAGCTTCTCTTCAGTCCAATACACTGTACTTGCTGGGAACAGACGCGAGTGCTATTTGCACTGTGTATGGCAATGGGAGCGCAATAGTGACTCTTCTTAGCAGAAAACAACTCTTGCTCGTAGGACCACAAACTGCATGGGATTCAACTCCGTTTAGGACTGGGAAACAAACGCTAGCTCGCCTTGCAAGAAACACACTCTGCTTTTGAGAAAACAGCACTCTTCTACTCTCCTGTGTTTCCTATAGGGCCAGAACAGTGAGCTTGCTCAGAACAAAAGAACTGTGCTTCCTACACACACGGGGCATATCTAGTTCAACTCTGCTTAGGAAACTGACCAGAACAGTAGCTTCTCTTCAGTCCAATACACTGTACTTGCTGGGAACAGACGCGAGTGCTATTTGCACTGTGTATGGCAATGGGAGCGCAATAGTGACTCTTCTAAGCAGAAAACAACTCTTGCTCGTAGGACCAGAAACTGCATGGGATTCAACTCCGTTTAGGACTGGGAAACAAACGCTAGCTCGCCTTGCAAGAAACACACTCTGCTTTTGAGAAAACAGCACTCTTCTACTCTCCTGTGTTTCCTATAGGGCCAGAACAGTGAGCTTGCTCAGAACAAAAAAACTGTGCTTCCTACACACACGTGGCATATCTAGTTCAACTCTGCTTAGGAAACTGACCAGAACAATAGCTTCTCTTCAGTCCAATACACTGTACTTGCTGGGAACAGACGCGAGTGCTATTTGCACTGTGTATGGCAATGGGAGCGCAATAGTGACTCTTCTTAGCAGAAAACAACTCTTGCTTGTAGGACCACAAACTGCATGGGATTCAACTCCGTTTAGGACTGGGAAACAAACGCTAGCTCGCCTTGCAAGAAACACACTCTGCTTTTGAGAAAACAGCACTCTTCTACTCTCCTGTGTTTCCTATAGGGCCAGAACAGTGAGCTTGCTCAGAACAAAAGAACTGTGCTTCCTACACACACGGGGCATATCTAGTTCAACTCTGCTTAGGAAACTGACCAGAACAGTAGCTTCTCTTCAGTCCAATACACTGTACTTGCTGGGAACAGACGCGAGTGCTATTTGCACTGTGTATGGCAATGGGAGCGCAATAGTGACTCTTCTTAGCAGAAAACAACTCTTGCTCGTAGGACCACAAACTGCATGGGATTCAACTCCGTTTAGGACTGGGAAACAAACGCTAGCTCGCCTTGCAAGAAACACACTCTGCTTTTGAGAAAACAGCACTCTTCTACTCTCCTGTGTTTCCTATAGGGCCAGAACAGTGAGCTTGCTCAGAACAAAAGAACTGTGCTTCCTACACACTCGGGGCATATCTAGTTCAACTCTGCTTAGGAAACTGACCAGAACAGTAGCTTCTCTTCAGTCCAATACACTGTACTTGCTAGGAACAGACGCGAGTGCTATTTGCACTGTGTATGGCAATGGGAGTGCAATAGTGACTCTTCTAAGCAGAAAACAACTCTTGCTCGTAGGACCAGAAACTGCATGGGATTCAACTCCGTTTAGGACTGGGAAACAAACGCTAGCTCGCCTTGCAAGAAACACACTCTGCTTTTGAGAAAACAGCACTCTTCTACTCTCCTGTGTTTCCTATAGGGCCAGAACAGTGAGCTTGCTCAGAACAAAAGAACTGTGCTTCCTACACACACGGGGCATATCTAGTTCAACTCTGCTTAGGAAACTGACCAGAACAGCAGCTTCTCTTCAGTCCAATACACTGTACTTGCCTGGAACAGACGCGAGTGCTATTTGCACTGTGTATGGCAATGGGAGCGCAATAGTGACTCTTCTTAGCAGAAAACAACTCTTGCTCGTAGGACAAGAATCTGCATGGGATTCAACTCCGTTTAGGACTGGGAAACAAACGCTAGCTCGCCTTGCAAAAAACACACTCTGCTTTTGAGAAAACAGCACTCTTCTACTCTCCTGTGTTTCCTGTAGGGCCAGAACAGTGAGCTTGCTCAGAACAAAAGAACTGTGCTTCCTACACACACGGGGCATATCTAGTTCAACTCTGCTTAGGAAACTGACCAGAACAGTAGCTTCTCTTCATTCCAATACACTGTACTTGCTGGGAACAGACGCCAGTGCTATTTGCACTGTGTATGGCAATGGGAGCGCAATAGTGACTCTTCTTAGCAGAAAACAACTCTTGCTCGTAGGACCAGAAACTGCATGGGATTCAACTCCGTTTAGGACTGGGAAACAAACGCTAGCTCGCCTTGCAAGAAACACACTCTGCTTTTGAGAAAACAGCACTCTTCTACTCTCCTGTGTTTCCTATAGGGCCAGAACAGTGAGCTTGCTCAGAACCAAAGAACTGTGCTTCCTACACACACGGGGCATATCTAGTTCAACTCTGCTTAGGAAACTGACCAGAACAGTAGCTTCTCTTCAGTCCAATACACTGTACTTGCTGGGAACAGACGCGAGTGCTATTTGCACTGTGTATGGCAATGGGAGCGCAATAGTGACTCTTCTTAGCAGAAAACAACTCTTGCTCGTAGGACCAGAAACTGCATGGGATTCAACTCCGTTTAGGACTGGGAAACAAACGCTAGCTCGCCTTGCAAGAAACACACTCTGCTTTTGAGAAAACAGCACTCTTCTACTCTCCTGTGTTTCCTATAGGGCCAGAACAGTGAGCTTGCTCAGAACAAAAGAACTGTGCTTCCTACACACACGGGGCATATCTAGTTCAACTCTGCTTAGGAAACTGACCAGAACAGTAGCTTCTCTTCAGTCCAATACACTGTACTTGCTGGGAACAGACGCGAGTGCTATTTGCACTGTGTATGGCAATGGGAGCGCAATAGTGACTCTTCTTAGCAGAAAACAACTCTTGCTCGTAGGACCACAAACTGCATGGGATTCAACTCCGTTTAGGACTGGGAAACAAACGCTAGCTCGCCTTGCAAGAAACACACTCTGCTTTTGAGAAAACAGCACTCTTCTACTCTCCTGTGTTTCCTATACGGCCAGAACAGTGAGCTTGCTCAGAACAAAAGAACTGTGCTTCCTACACACACGGGGCATATCTAGTTCAACTCTGCTTAGGAAACTGACCAGAACAGTAGCTTCTCTTCAGTCCAATACACTGTACTTGCTGGGAACAGACGCGAGTGCTATTTGCACTGTGTATGGCAATGGGAGCGCAATAGTGACTCTTCTAAGCAGAAAACAACTCTTGCTAGTAGGACCACAAACTGCATGGGATTCAACTCCGTTTAGGACTGGGAAACAAACGCTAGCTCGCCTTGCAAGAAACACACTCTGCTTTTGAGAAAACAGCACTCTTCTACTCTCCTGTGTTTCCTATAGGGCCAGAACATTGAGCTTGCTCAGAACAAATAAACTGTGCTTCTTACACACACGGGGCATATCTAGTTCAACTCTGCTTAGGAAACTGACCAGAACAGTAGCTTCTCTTCAGTCCAATACACTGTACTTGCTGGGAACAGACGCGAGTGCTATTTGCACTGTGTATGGCAATGGGAGCGCAATAGTGACTCTTCTTAGCAGAAAACAACTCTTGCTCGTAGGACCACAAACTGCATGGGATTCAACTCCATTTAGGACTGGGAAACAAACGCTAGCTCGCCTTGCAAGAAACACACTCTGCTTTTGAGAAAACAGCACTCTTCTACTCTCCTGTGTTTCCTATAGGGCCAGAACAGTGAGCTTGCTCAGAACAAAAGAACTGTGCTTCCTACACACACGGGGCATATCTAGTTCAACTCTGCTTAGGAAACTGACCAGAACAGTAGCTTCTCTTCAGTCCAATACACTGTACTTGCTGGGAACAGACGCGAGTGCTATTTGCACTGTGTATGGCAATGGGAGCGCAATAGTGACTCTTCTTAGCAGAAAACAACTCTTGCTCGTAGGACCAGAAACTGCATGGGATTCAACTCCGTTTAGGACTGGGAAACAAACGCTAGCTGGCCTTGCAAGAAACACACTCTGCTTTTGAGAAAACAGCACTCTTCTACTCTCCTGTGTTTCCTATAGGGCCGGAACAGTGAGCTTGCTCAGAACAAAAGAACTGTGCTTCCTACACACACGGGGCATATCTAGTTCAACTCTGCTTAGGAAACTGACCAGAACAGTAGCTTCTCTTCAGTCCAATACACTGTACTTGCTGGGAACAGACGCGAGTGCTATTTGCACTGTGTATGGCAATGGGAGCGCAATAGTGACTCTTCTTAGCAGAAAACAACTCTTGCTCGTAGGACCACAAACTGCATGGGATTCAACTCCGTTTAGGACTGGGAAACAAACGCTAGCTCGCCTTGCAAGAAACACACTCTGCTTTTGAGAAAACAGCACTCTTCTACTCTCCTGTGTTTCCTATAGGGCCAGAACAGTGAGCTTGCTCAGAACAAAAGAACTGTGCTTCCTACACACACGGGGCATATCTAGTTCAACTCTGCTTAGGAAACTGACCAGAACAGTAGCTTCTCTTCAGTCCAATACACTGTACTTGCTGGGAACAGACGCGAGTGCTATTTGCACTGTGTATGGCAATGGGAGCGCAATAGTGACTCTTCTAAGCAGAAAACAACTCTTGCTCGTAGGACCAGAAACTGCATGGGATTCAACTCCGTTTAGGACTGGGAAACAAACGCTAGCTCGCCTTGCAAGAAACACACTCTGCTTTTGAGAAAACAGCACTCTTCTACTCTCCTGTGTTTCCTATAGGGCCAGAACAGTGAGCTTGCTCAGAACAAAAAAACTGTGCTTCCTACACACACGTGGCATATCTAGTTCAACTCTGCTTAGGAAACTGACCAGAACAGTAGCTTCTCTTCAGTCCAATACACTGTACTTGCTGGGAACAGACGCGAGTGCTATTTGCACTGTGTATGGCAATGGGAGCGCAATAGTGACTCTTCTTAGCAGAAAACAACTCTTGCTCGTAGGACCACAAACTGCATGGGATTCAACTCCGTTTAGGACTGGGAAACAAACGCTAGCTCGCCTTGCAAGAAACACACTCTGCTTTTGAGAAAACAGCACTCTTCTACTCTCCTGTGTTTCCTATAGGGCCAGAACAGTGAGCTTGCTCAGAACAAAACAACTGTGCTTCCTACACACACGGGGCATATCTAGTTCAACTCTGCTTAGGAAACTGACCAGAACAGTAGCTTCTCTTCAGTCCAATACACTGTACTTGCTGGGAACAGACGCGAGTGCTATTTGCACTGTGTATGGCAATGGGAGCGCAATAGTGACTCTTCTTAGCAGAAAACAACTCTTGCTCGTAGGACCACAAACTGCATGGGATTCCACTCCGTTTAGGACTGGGAAACAAACGCTAGCTCGCCTTGCAAGAAACACACTCTGCTTTTGAGAAAACAGCACTCTTCTACTCTCCTGTGTTTCCTATAGGGCCAGAACAGTGAGCTTGCTCAGAACAAAAGAACTGTGCTTCATACACACACGGGGCATATCTAGTTCAACTCTGCTTAGGAAACTGACCAGAACAGTAGCTTCTCTTCAGTCCAATACACTGTACTTGCTGGGAACAGACGCGAGTGCTATTTGCACTGTGTATGGCAATGGGAGCGCAATAGTGACTCTTCTTAGCAGAAAACAACTCTTGCTCGTAGGACCACAAACTGCATGGGATTCAACTCCGTTTAGGACTGGGAAACAAACGCTAGCTCGCCTTGCAAGAAACACACTCTGCTTTTGAGAAAACAGCACTCTTCTACTCTCCTGTGTTTCCTATAGGGCCAGAACAGTGAGCTTGCTCAGAACAAAAGAACTGTGCTTCCTACACACACGGGGCATATCTAGTTCAACTCTGCTTAGGAAACTGACCAGAACAGTAGCTTCTCTTCAGTCCAATACACTGTACTTGCTGGGAACAGACGCGAGTGCTATTTGCACTGTGTATGGCAATGGGAGCGCAATAGTGACTCTTCTTAGCAGAAAACAACTCTTGCTCGTAGGACCACAAACTGCATGGGATTCAACTCCGTTTAGGACTGGGAAACAAACGCTAGCTCGCCTTGCAAGAAACACACTCTGCTTTTGAGAAAACAGCACTCTTCTACTCTCCTGTGTTTCCTATAGGGCCAGAACAGTGAGCTTGCTCAGAACAAAAGAACTGTGCTTCCTACACACACGGGGCATATCTAGTTCAACTCTGCTTAGGAAACTGACCAGAACAGTAGCTTCTCTTCAGTCCAATACACTGTACTTGCTGGGAACAGACGCGAGTGCTATTTGCACTGTGTATGGCAATGGGAGCGCAATAGTGACTCTTCTTAGCAGAAAACAACTCTTGCTAGTAGGACCACAAACTGCATGGGATTCAACTCCGTTTAGGACTGGGAAACAAACGCTAGCTGGCCTTGCAAGAAACACACTCTGCTTTTGAGAAAACAGCACTCTTCTACTCTCCTGTGTTTCCTATAGGGCCAGAACAGTGAGCTTGCTCAGAACAAAAGAACTGTGCTTCCTACACACACGGGGCATATCTAGTTCAACTCTGCTTAGGAAACTGACCAGAACAGTAGCTTCTCTTCAGTCCAATACACTGTACTTGCTGGGAACAGACGCGAGTGCTATTTGCACTGTGTATGGCAATGGGAGCGCAATAGTGACTCTTCTTAGCAGAAAACAACTCTTGCTCGTAGGACCACAAACTGCATGGGATTCAACTCCATTTAGGACTGGGAAACAAACGCTAGCTCGCCTTGCAAGAAACACACTCTGCTTTTGAGAAAACAGCACTCTTCTACTCTCCTGTGTTTCCTATAGGGCCAGAACAGTGAGCTTGCTCAGAACAAAAGAACTGTGCTTCCTACACACACGGGGCATATCTAGTTCAACTCTGCTTAGGAAACTGACCAGAACAGTAGCTTCTCTTCAGTCCAATACACTGTACTTGCTGGGAACAGACGCGAGTGCTATTTGCACTGTGTATGGCAATGGGAGCGCAATAGTGACTCTTCTTAGCAGAAAACAACTCTTGCTCGTAGGACCACAAACTGCATGGGATTCAACTCCGTTTAGGACTGGGAAACAAACGCTAGCTCGCCTTGCAAGAAACACACTCTGCTTTTGAGAAAACAGCACTCTTCTACTCTCCTGTGTTTCCTATAGGGCCAGAACAGTGAGCTTGCTCAGAACAAAAAAACTGTGCTTCCTACACACACGGGGCATATCTAGTTCAACTCTGCTTAGGAAACTGACCAGAACAGTAGCTTCTCTTCAGTCCAATACACTGTACTTGCTGGGAACAGACGCGAGTGCTATTTGCACTGTGTATGGCAATGGGAGCGCAATAGTGACTCTTCTTAGCAGAAAACAACTCTTGCTCGTAGGACCAGAAACTGCATGGGATTCAACTCCGTTTAGGACTGGGAAACAAACGCTAGCTGGCCTTGCAAGAAACACACTCTCCTTTTGAGAAAACAGCACTCTTCTACTCTCCTGTGTTTCCTATAGGGCCAGAACAGTGAGCTTGCTCAGAACAAAAGAACTGTGCTTCCTACACACACGGGGCATATCTAGTTCAACTCTGCTTAGGAAACTGACCAGAACAGTAGCTTCTCTTCAGGCCAATACACTGTACTTGCTGGGAACAGACGCGAGTGCTATTTGCACTGTGTATGGCAATGGGAGCGCAATAGTGACTCTTCTTAGCAGAAAACAACTCTTGCTCGTAGGAAACTGCATGGGATTCAACTCCGTTTAGGACTGGGAAAAAAACGCTAGCTCGCCTTGCAAGAAACACACTCTGCTTTTGAGAAAACAGCACTCTTCTACTCTCCTGTGTTTCCTATAGGGCCAGAACAGTGAGCTTGCTCAGAACAAAAGAACTGTGCTTCCTACACACACGGGGCATATCTAGTTCAACTCTGCTTAGGAAACTGACCAGAACAGTAGCTTCTCTTCAGTCCAATACACTGTACTTGCTGGGAACAGACGCGAGTGCTATTTGCACTGTGTATGGCAATGGGAGCGCAATAGTGACTCTTCTAAGCAGAAAACAACTCTTGCTCGTAGGACCAGAAACTGCATGGAATTCAACTCCGTTTAGGACTGGGAAACAAACGCTAGCTCGCCTTGCAAGAAACACACTCTGCTTTTGAGAAAACAGCACTCTTCTACTCTCCTGTGTTTCCTATAGGGCCAGAACAGTGAGCTTGCTCAGAACAAATAAACTGTGCTTCTTACACACACGGGGCATATCTAGTTCAACTCTGCTTAGGAAACTGACCAGAACAGTAGCTTCTCTTCAGTCCAATACACTGTACTTGCTGGGAACAGACGCGAGTGCTATTTGCACTGTGTATGGCAATGGGAGCGCAATAGTGACTCTTCTTAGCAGAAAACAACTCTTGCTCGTAGGACCAGAAACTGCATGGGATTCAACTCCGTTTAGGACTGGGAAACAAACGCTAGCTCGCCTTGCAAGAAACACACTCTGCTTTTGAGAAAACAGCACTCTTCTACTCTCCTGTGTTTCCTATAGGGCCAGAACAGTGAGCTTGCTCAGAACAAAAGAACTGTGGTTCCTACACACACGGGGCATATCTAGTTCAACTCTGCTTAGGAAACTGACCAGAACAGTAGCTTCTCTTCAGTCCAATACACTGTACTTGCTGGGAACAGACGCGAGTGCTATTTGCACTGTGTATGGCAATGGGAGCGCAATAGTGACTCTTCTTAGCAGAAAACAACTCTTGCTCGTAGGACCACAAACTGCATGGGATTCAACTCCGTTTAGGACTGGGAAACAAACGCTAGCTCGCCTTGCAAGAAACACACTCTGCTTTTGAGAAAACAGCACTCTTCTACTCTCCTGTGTTTCCTATAGGGCCAGAACAGTGAGCTTGCTCAGAACAAAAGAACTGTGCTTCATACACACACGGGGCATATCTAGTTCAACTCTGCTTAGGAAACTGACCAGAACAGTAGCTTCTCTTCAGTCCAATACACTGTACTTGCTGGGAACAGACGCGAGTGCTATTTGCACTGTGTATGGCAATGGGAGCGCAATAGTGACTCTTCTTAGCAGAAAACAACTCTTGCTCGTAGGACCACAAACTGCATGGGATTCAACTCCGTTTAGGACTGGGAAACAAACGCTAGCTCGCCTTGCAAGAAACACACTCTGCTTTTGAGAAAACAGCACTCTTCTACTCTCCTGTGTTTCCTATAGGGCCAGAACAGTGAGCTTGCTCAGAACAAAAGAACTGTGCTTCCTACACACACGGGGCATATCTAGTTCAACTCTGCTTAGGAAACTGACCAGAACAGTAGCTTCTCTTCAGTCCAATACACTGTACTTGCTGGGAACAGACGCGAGTGCTATTTGCACTGTGTATGGCAATGGGAGCGCAATAGTGACTCTTCTTAGCAGAAAACAACTCTTGCTCGTAGGACCACAAACTGCATGGGATTCAACTCCGTTTAGGACTGGGAAACAAACGCTAGCTCGCCTTGCAAGAAACACACTCTGCTTTTGAGAAAACAGCACTCTTCTACTCTCCTGTGTTTCCTATAGGGCCAGAACAGTGAGCTTGCTCAGAACAAAAGAACTGTGCTTCCTACACACACGGGGCATATCTAGTTCAACTCTGCTTAGGAAACTGACCAGAACAGTAGCTTCTCTTCAGTCCAATACACTGTACTTGCTGGGAACAGACGCGAGTGCTATTTGCACTGTGTATGGCAATGGGAGCGCAATAGTGACTCTTCTTAGCAGAAAACAACTCTTGCTAGTAGGACCACAAACTGCATGGGATTCAACTCCGTTTAGGACTGGGAAACAAACGCTAGCTCGCCTTGCAAGAAACACACTCTGCTTTTGAGAAAACAGCACTCTTCTACTCTCCTGTGTTTCCTATAGGGCCAGAACAGTGAGCTTGCTCAGAACAAAAGAACTGTGCTTCCTACACACACGGGGCATATCTAGTTCAACTCTGCTTAGGAAACTGACCAGAACAGTAGCTTCTCTTCAGTCCAATACACTGTACTTGCTGGGAACAGACGCGAGTGCTATTTGCACTGTGTATGGCAATGGGAGCACAATAGTGACTCTTCTTAGCAGAAAACAACTCTTGCTAGTAGGACCACAAACTGCATGGGATTCAACTCCGTTTAGGACTGGGAAACAAACGCTAGCTCGCCTTGCAAGAAACACACTCTGCTTTTGAGAAAACAGCACTCTTCTACTCTCCTGTGTTTCCTATAGGGCCAGAACAGTGAGCTTGCTCAGAACAAAACAACTGTGCTTCCTACACACACGGGGCATATCTAGTTCAACTCTGCTTAGGAAACTGACCAGAACAGTAGCTTCTCTTCAGTCCAATACACTGTACTTGCTGGGAACAGACGCGAGTGCTATTTGCACTGTGTATGGCAATGGGAGCGCAATAGTGACTCTTCTTAGCAGAAAACAACTCTTGCTCGTAGGACCACAAACTGCATGGGATTCCACTCCGTTTAGGACTGGGAAACAAACGCTAGCTCGCCTTGCAAGAAACACACTCTGCTTTTGAGAAAACAGCACTCTTCTACTCTCCTGTGTTTCCTATAGGGCCAGAACAGTGAGCTTGCTCAGAACAAAAGAACTGTGCTTCCTACACACACGGGGCATATCTAGTTCAACTCTGCTTAGGAAACTGACCAGAACAGTAGCTTCTCTTCAGTCCAATACACTGTACTTGCTGGGAACAGACGCGAGTGCTATTTGCACTGTGTATGGCAATGGGAGCGCAATAGTGACTCTTCTTAGCAGAAAACAACTCTTGCTCGTAGGACCACAAACTGCATGGGATTCAACTCCGTTTAGGACTGGGAAACAAACGCTAGCTCGCCTTGCAAGAAACACACTCTGCTTTTGAGAAAACAGCACTCTTCTACTCTCCTGTGTTTCCTATAGGGCCAGAACAGTGAGCTTGCTCAGAACCAAAGAACTGTGCTTCCTACACACACGGGGCATATCTAGTTCAACTCTGCTTAGGAAACTGACCAGAACAGTAGCTTCTCTTCAGTCCAATACACTGTACTTGCTGGGAACAGACGCGAGTGCTATTTGCACTGTGTATGGCAATGGGAGCGCAATAGTGACTCTTCTTAGCAGAAAACAACTCTTGCTCGTAGGACCACAAACTGCATGGGATTCAACTCCGTTTAGGACTGGGAAACAAACGCTAGCTCGCCTTGCAAGAAACACACTCTGCTTTTGAGAAAACAGCACTCTTCTACTCTCCTGTGTTTCCTATAGGGCCAGAACAGTGAGCTTGCTCAGAACAAAAGAACTGTGCTTCCTACACACACGGGGCATATCTAGTTCAACTCTGCTTAGGAAACTGACCAGAACAGTAGCTTCTCTTCAGTCCAATACACTGTACTTGCTGGGAACAGACGCGAGTGCTATTTGCACTGTGTATGGCAATGGGAGCTCAATAGTGACTCTTCTTAGCAGAAAACAACTCTTGCTCGTAGGACCACAAACTGCATGGGATTCAACTCCGTTTAGGACTGGGAAACAAACGCTAGCTCGCCTTGCAAGAAACACACTCTGCTTTTGAGAAAACAGCACTCTTCTACTCTCCTGTGTTTCCTATACGGCCAGAACAGTGAGCTTGCTCAGAACAAAAGAACTGTGCTTCCTACACACACGGGGCATATCTAGTTCAACTCTGCTTAGGAAACTGACCAGAACAGTAGCTTCTCTTCAGTCCAATACACTGTACTTGCTGGGAACAGACGCGAGTGCTATTTGCACTGTGTATGGCAATGGGAGCGCAATAGTGACTCTTCTTAGCAGAAAACAACTCTTGCTAGTAGGACCACAAACTGCATGGGATTCAACTCCGTTTAGGACTGGGAAACAAACGCTAGCTCGCCTTGCAAGAAACACACTCTGCTTTTGAGAAAACAGCACTCTTCTACTCTCCTGTGTTTCCTATAGGGCCAGAACAGTGAGCTTGCTCAGAACAAAACAACTGTGCTTCCTACACACACGGGGCATATCTAGTTCAACTCTGCTTAGGAAACTGACCAGAACAGTAGCTTCTCTTCAGTCCAATACACTGTACTTGCTGGGAACAGACGCGAGTGCTATTTGCACTGTGTATGGCAATGGGAGCGCAATAGTGACTCTTCTTAGCAGAAAACAACTCTTGCTCGTAGGACCACAAACTGCATGGGATTCCACTCCGTTTAGGACTGGGAAACAAACGCTAGCTCGCCTTGCAAGAAACACACTCTGCTTTTGAGAAAACAGCACTCTTCTACTCTCCTGTGTTTCCTATAGGGCCAGAACAGTGAGCTTGCTCAGAACAAAAGAACTGTGCTTCCTACACACACGGGGCATATCTAGTTCAACTCTGCTTAGGAAACTGACCAGAACAGTAGCTTCTCTTCAGTCCAATACACTGTACTTGCTGGGAACAGACGCGAGTGCTATTTGCACTGTGTATGGCAATGGGAGCGCAATAGTGACTCTTCTTGGCAGAAAACAACTCTTGCTCGTAGGACCAGAAACTGCATGGGATTCAACTCCATTTAGGACTGGGAAACAAACGCTAGCTCGCCTTGCAAGAAACACACTCTGCTTTTGAGAAAACAGCACTCTTCTACTCTCCTGTGTTTCCTACAGGGCCGGAACAGTGAGCTTGCTCAGAACAAAAGAACTGTGCTTCCTACACACACGGGACATATCTAGTTCAACTCTGCTTAGGAAACTGACCAGAACAGTAGCTTCTCTTCAGTCCAATACACTGTACTTGCTGGGAACAGACGCGAGTGCTATTTGCACTGTGTATGGCAATGGGAGCGCAATAGTGACTCTTCTTAGCAGAAAACAACTCTTGCTCGTAGGACCAGAAACTGCATGGGATTCAACTCCGTTTAGGACTGGGAAACAAACGCTAGCTCGCCTTGCAAGAAACACACTCTGCTTTTGAGAAAACAGCACTCTTCTACTCTCCTGTGTTTCCTATAGGGCCAGAACAGTGAGCTTGCTCAGAACAAAAGAACTGTGCTTCCTACACACACAGGGCATATCTAGTTCAACTCTGCTTAGGAAACTGACCTGAACAGTAGCTTCTCTTCAGTCCAATACACTGCACTTGCTGGGAACAGACGCGAGTGCTATTTGCACTGTGTATGGCAATGGGAGCGCAATAGTGACTCTTCTAAGCAGAAAACAACTCTTGCTCGTAGGACCAGAAACTGAATGGGATTCAACTCCGTTTAGGACTGGGAAACAAACGCTAGCTCGCCTTGCAAGAAACACACTCTGCTTTTGAGAAAACAGCACTCTTCTACTCTCCTGTGTTTCCTATAGGGCCAGAACAGTGAGCTTGCTCAGAACAAAACAACTGTGCTTCCTACACACACGGGGCATATCTAGTTCAACTCTGCTTAGGAAACTGACCAGAACAATAGCTTCTCTTCAGTCCAATACACTGTACTTGCTGGGAACAGACGCGAGTGCTATTTGCACTGTGTATGGCAATGGGAGCGCAATAGTGACTCTTCTTAGCAGAAAACAACTCTTGCTCGTAGGACCACAAACTGCATGGGATTCAACTCCGTTTAGGACTGGGAAACAAACGCTAGCTCGCCTTGCAAGAAACACACTCTGCTTTTGAGAAAACAGCACTCTTCTACTCTCCTGTGTTTCCTATAGGGCCAGAACAGTGAGCTTGCTCAGAACAAAAGAACTGTGCTTCCTACACACACGGGGCATATCTAGTTCAACTCTGCTTAGGAAACTGACCAGAACAGTAGCTTCTCTTCAGTCCAATACACTGTACTTGCTGGGAACAGACGCGAGTGCTATTTGCACTGTGTATGGCAATGGGAGCGCAATAGTGACTCTTCTTAGCAGAAAACAACTCTTGCTCGTAGGACCACAAACTGCATGGGATTCAACTCCGTTTAGGACTGGGAAACAAACGCTAGCTCGCCTTGCAAGAAACACACTCTGCTTTTGAGAAAACAGCACTCTTCTACTCTCCTGTGTTTCCTATAGGGCCAGAACAGTGAGCTTGCTCAGAACAAAAGAACTGTGCTTCCTACACACACGGGGCATATCTAGTTCAACTCTGCTTAGGAAACTGACCAGAACAGTAGCTTCTCTTCAGTCCAATACACTGTACTTGCTGGGAACAGACGCGAGTGCTATTTGCACTGTGTATGGCAATGGGAGCGCAATAGTGACTCTTCTTAGCAGAAAACAACTCTTGCTCGTAGGACCACAAACTGCATGGGATTCAACTCCGTTTAGGACTGGGAAACAAACGCTAGCTCGCCTTGCAAGAAACACACTCTGCTTTTGAGAAAACAGCACTCTTCTACTCTCCTGTGTTTCCTATAGGGCCAGAACAGTGAGCTTGCTCAGAACAAAAGAACTGTGCTTCCTACACACACGGGGCATATCTAGTTCAACTCTGCTTAGGAAACTGACCAGAACAGTAGCTTCTCTTCAGTCCAATACACTGTACTTGCTGGGAACAGACGCGAGTGCTATTTGCACTGTGTATGGCAATGGGAGCGCAATAGTGACTCTTCTTAGCAGAAAACAACTCTTGCTCGTAGGACAAGAATCTGCATGGGATTCAACTCCGTTTAGGACTGGGAAACAAACGCTAGCTCGCCTTGCAAAAAACACACTCTGCTTTTGAGAAAACAGCACTCTTCTACTCTCCTGTGTTTCCTATAGGGCCAGAACAGTGAGCTTGCTCAGAACAAAAGAACTGTGCTTCCTACACACACGGGGCATATCTAGTTCAACTCTGCTTAGGAAACTGACCAGAACAGTAGCTTCTCTTCATTCCAATACACTGTACTTGCTGGGAACAGACGCGAGTGCTATTTGCACTGTGTATGGCAATGGGAGCGCAATAGTGACTCTTCTTAGCAGAAAACAACTCTTGCTCGTAGGACCAGAAACTGCATGGGATTCAACTCCGTTTAGGACTGGGAAACAAACGCTAGCTCGCCTTGCAAGAAACACACTCTGCTTTTGAGAAAACAGCACTCTTCTACTCTCCTGTGTTTCCTATAGGGCCAGAACAGTGAGCTTGCTCAGAACCAAATAACTGTGCTTCCTACACACACGGGGCATATCTAGTTCAACTCTGCTTAGGAAACTGACCAGAACAGTAGCTTCTCTTCAGTCCAATACACTGTACTTGCTGGGAACAGACGCGAGTGCTATTTGCACTGTGTATGGCAATGGGAGCGCAATAGTGACTCTTCTTAGCAGAAAACAACTCTTGCTCGTAGGACCAGAAACTGCATGGGATTCAACTCCGTTTAGGACTGGGAAACAAACGCTAGCTCGCCTTGCAAGAAACACACTCTGCTTTTGAGAAAACAGCACTCTTCTACTCTCCTGTGTTTCCTATAGGGCCAGAACAGTGAGCTTGCTCAGAACAAAAGAACTGTGCTTCCTACACACACGGGGCATATCTAGTTCAACTCTGCTTAGGAAACTGACCAGAACAGTAGCTTCTCTTCAGTCCAATACACTGTACTTGCTGGGAACAGACGCGAGTGCTATTTGCACTGTGTATGGCAATGGGAGCGCAATAGTGACTCTTCTTAGCAGAAAACAACTCTTGCTCGTAGGACCACAAACTGCATGGGATTCAACTCCGTTTAGGACTGGGAAACAAACGCTAGCTCGCCTTGCAAGAAACACACTCTGCTTTTGAGAAAACAGCACTCTTCTACTCTCCTGTGTTTCCTATAGGGCCAGAACAGTGAGCTTGCTCAGAACAAAAGAACTGTGCTTCCTACACACACGGGGCATATCTAGTTCAACTCTGCTTAGGAAACTGACCAGAACAGTAGCTTCTCTTCAGTCCAATACACTGTACTTGCTGGGAACAGACGCGAGTGCTATTTGCACTGTGTATGGCAATGGGAGCGCAATAGTGACTCTTCTTAGCAGAAAACAACTCTTGCTCGTAGGACCACAAACTGCATGGGATTCAACTCCGTTTAGGACTGGGAAACAAACGCTAGCTCGCCTTGCAAGAAACACACTCTGCTTTTGAGAAAACAGCACTCTTCTACTCTCCTGTGTTTCCTATAGGGCCAGAACAGTGAGCTTGCTCAGAACAAAAGAACTGTGCTTCCTACACACACGGGGCATATCTAGTTCAACTCTGCTTAGGAAACTGACCAGAACAGTAGCTTCTCTTCAGTCCAATACACTGTACTTGCTGGGAACAGACGCGAGTGCTATTTGCACTGTGTATGGCAATGGGAGCGCAATAGTGACTCTTCTAAGCAGAAAACAACTCTTGCTAGTAGGACCACAAACTGCATGGGATTCAACTCCGTTTAGGACTGGGAAACAAACGCTAGCTCGCCTTGCAAGAAACACACTCTGCTTTTGAGAAAACAGCACTCTTCTACTCTCCTGTGTTTCCTATAGGGCCAGAACAGTGAGCTTGCTCAGAACAAATAAACTGTGCTTCTTACACACACGGGGCATATCTAGTTCAACTCTGCTTAGGAAACTGACCAGAACAGTAGCTTCTCTTCAGTCCAATACACTGTACTTGCTGGGAACAGACGCGAGTGCTATTTGCACTGTGTATGGCAATGGGAGCGCAATAGTGACTCTTCTTAGCAGAAAACAACTCTTGCTCGTAGGACCACAAACTGCATGGGATTCAACTCCATTTAGGACTGGGAAACAAACGCTAGCTCGCCTTGCAAGAAACACACTCTGCTTTTGAGAAAACAGCACTCTTCTACTCTCCTGTGTTTCCTATAGGGCCAGAACAGTGAGCTTGCTCAGAACAAAAGAACTGTGCTTCCTACACACACGGGGCATATCTAGTTCAACTCTGCTTAGGAAACTGACCAGAACAGTAGCTTCTCTTCAGTCCAATACACTGTACTTGCTGGGAACAGACGCGAGTGCTATTTGCACTGTGTATGGCAATGGGAGCGCAATAGTGACTCTTCTAAGCAGAAAACAACTCTTGCTCGTAGGACCAGAAACTGCATGGGATTCAACTCCGTTTAGGACTGGGAAACAAACGCTAGCTCGCCTTGCAAGAAACACACTCTGCTTTTGAGAAAACAGCACTCTTCTACTCTCCTGTGTTTCCTATAGGGCCAGAACAGTGAGCTTGCTCAGAACAAAAAAACTGTGCTTCCTACACACACGTGGCATATCTAGTTCAACTCTGCTTAGGAAACTGACCAGAACAATAGCTTCTCTTCAGTCCAATACACTGTACTTGCTGGGAACAGACGCGAGTGCTATTTGCACTGTGTATGGCAATGGGAGCGCAATAGTGACTCTTCTTAGCAGAAAACAACTCTTGCTTGTAGGACCACAAACTGCATGGGATTCAACTCCGTTTAGGACTGGGAAACAAACGCTAGCTCGCCTTGCAAGAAACACACTCTGCTTTTGAGAAAACAGCACTCTTCTACTCTCCTGTGTTTCCTATAGGGCCAGAACAGTGAGCTTGCTCAGAACAAAAGAACTGTGCTTCCTACACACACGGGGCATATCTAGTTCAACTCTGCTTAGGAAACTGACCAGAACAGTAGCTTCTCTTCAGTCCAATACACTGTACTTGCTGGGAACAGACGCGAGTGCTATTTGCACTGTGTATGGCAATGGGAGCGCATTGTGACTCTTCTTAGCAGAAAACAACTCTTGCTCGTAGGACCACAAACTGCATGGGATTCAACTCCGTTTAGGACTGGGAAACAAACGCTAGCTCGCCTTGCAAGAAAGACACTCTGCTTTTGAGAAAACAGCACTCTTCTACTCTCCTGTGTTTCCTATAGGGCCAGAACAGTGAGCTTGCTCAGAACAAAAGAACTGTGCTTCCTACACACACGGGGCATATCTAGTTCAACTCTGCTTAGGAAACTGACCAGAACAGTAGCTTCTCTTCAGTCCAATACACTGTACTTGCTGGGAACAGACGCGAGTGCTATTTGCACTGTGTATGGCAATGGGAGCGCAATAGTGACTCTTCTTAGCAGAAAACAACTCTTGCTCGTAGGACCACAAACTGCATGGGATTCAACTCCGTTTAGGACTGGGAAACAAACGCTAGCTCGCCTTGCAAGAAACACACTCTGCTTTTGAGAAAACAGCACTCTTCTACTCTCCTGTGTTTCCTATAGGGCCAGAACAGTGAGCTTGCTCAGAACAAAAGAACTGTGCTTCCTACACACACGGGGCATATCTAGTTCAACTCTGCTTAGGAAACTGACCAGAACAGTAGCTTCTCTTCAGTCCAATACACTGTACTTGCTGGGAACAGACGCGAGTGCTATTTGCACTGTGTATGGCAATGGGAGCGCAATAGTGACTCTTCTAAGCAGAAAACAACTCTTGCTCGTAGGACCAGAAACTGCATGGGATTCAACTCCGTTTAGGACTGGGAAACAAACGCTAGCTCGCCTTGCAAGAAACACACTCTGCTTTTGAGAAAACAGCACTCTTCTACTCTCCTGTGTTTCCTATAGGGCCAGAACAGTGTGCTTGCTCAGAACAAAAAAACTGTGCTTCCTACACACACGGGGCATATCTAGTTCAACTCTGCTTAGGAAACTGACCAGAACAATAGCTTCTCTTCAGTCCAATACACTGTACTTGCTGGGAACAGACGCGAGTGCTATTTGCACTGTGTATGGCAATGGGAGCGCAATAGTGACTCTTCTTAGCAGAAAACAACTCTTGCTTGTAGGACCACAAACTGCATGGGATTCAACTCCGTTTAGGACTGGGAAACAAACGCTAGCTCGCCTTGCAAGAAACACACTCTGCTTTTGAGAAAACAGCACTCTTCTACTCTCCTGTGTTTCCTATAGGGCCAGAACAGTGAGCTTGCTCAGAACAAAAGAACTGTGCTTCCTACACACACGGGGCATATCTAGTTCAACTCTGCTTAGGAAACTGACCAGAACAGTAGCTTCTCTTCAGTCCAATACACTGTACTTGCTGGGAACAGACGCGAGTGCTATTTGCACTGTGTATGGCAATGGGAGCGCATTGTGACTCTTCTTAGCAGAAAACAACTCTTGCTCGTAGGACCACAAACTGCATGGGATTCAACTCCGTTTAGGACTGGGAAACAAACGCTAGCTCGCCTTGCAAGAAAGACACTCTGCTTTTGAGAAAACAGCACTCTTCTACTCTCCTGTGTTTCCTATAGGGCCAGAACAGTGAGCTTGCTCAGAACAAAAGAACTGTGCTTCCTACACACACGGGGCATATCTAGTTCAACTCTGCTTAGGAAACTGACCAGAACAGTAGCTTCTCTTCAGTCCAATACACTGTACTTGCTGGGAACAGACGCGAGTGCTATTTGCACTGTGTATGGCAATGGGAGCGCAATAGTGACTCTTCTTAGCAGAAAACAACTCTTGCTCGTAGGACCACAAACTGCATGGGATTCAACTCCGTTTAGGACTGGGAAACAAACGCTAGCTCGCCTTGCAAGAAACACACTCTGCTTTTGAGAAAACAGCACTCTTCTACTCTCCTGTGTTTCCTATAGGGCCAGAACAGTGAGCTTGCTCAGAACAAAAGAACTGTGCTTCCTACACACACGGGGCATATCTAGTTCAACTCTGCTTAGGAAACTGACCAGAACAGTAGCTTCTCTTCAGTCCAATACACTGTACTTGCTGGGAACAGACGCGAGTGCTATTTGCACTGTGTATGGCAATGGGAGCGCAATAGTGACTCTTCTAAGCAGAAAACAACTCTTGCTCGTAGGACCAGAAACTGCATGGGATTCAACTCCGTTTAGGACTGGGAAACAAACGCTAGCTCGCCTTGCAAGAAACACACTCTGCTTTTGAGAAAACAGCACTCTTCTACTCTCCTGTGTTTCCTATAGGGCCAGAACAGTGTGCTTGCTCAGAACAAAAAAACTGTGCTTCCTACACACACGTGGCATATCTAGTTCAACTCTGCTTAGGAAACTGACCAGAACAATAGCTTCTCTTCAGTCCAATACACTGTACTTGCTGGGAACAGACGCGAGTGCTATTTGCACTGTGTATGGCAATGGGAGCGCAATAGTGACTCTTCTTAGCAGAAAACAACTCTTGCTTGTAGGACCACAAACTGCATGGGATTCAACTCCGTTTAGGACTGGGAAACAAACGCTAGCTCGCCTTGCAAGAAACACACTCTGCTTTTGAGAAAACAGCACTCTTCTACTCTCCTGTGTTTCCTATAGGGCCAGAACAGTGAGCTTGCTCAGAACAAAAGAACTGTGCTTCCTACACACACGGGGCATATCTAGTTCAACTCTGCTTAGGAAACTGACCAGAACAGTAGCTTCTCTTCAGTCCAATACACTGTACTTGCTGGGAACAGACGCGAGTGCTATTTGCACTGTGTATGGCAATGGGAGCGCAATAGTGACTCTTCTTAGCAGAAAACAACTCTTGCTCGTAGGACCACAAACTGCATGGGATTCAACTCCGTTTAGGACTGGGAAACAAACGCTAGCTCGCCTTGCAAGAAACACACTCTGCTTTTGAGAAAACAGCACTCTTCTACTCTCCTGTGTTTCCTATAGGGCCAGAACAGTGAGCTTGCTCAGAACAAAAGAACTGTGCTTCCTACACACTCGAGGCATATCTAGTTCAACTCTGCTTAGGAAACTGACCAGAACAGTAGCTTCTCTTCAGTCCAATACACTGTACTTGCTGGGAACAGACGCGAGTGCTATTTGCACTGTGTATGGCAATGGGAGCGCAATAGTGACTCTTCTAAGCAGAAAACAACTCTTGCTCGTAGGACCAGAAACTGCATGGGATTCAACTCCGTTTAGGACTGGGAAACAAACGCTAGCTCGCCTTGCAAGAAACACACTCTGCTTTTGAGAAAACAGCACTCTTCTACTCTCCTGTGTTTCCTATAGGGCCAGAACAGTGAGCTTGCTCAGAACAAAAGAACTGTGCTTCCTACACACACGGGGCATATCTAGTTCAACTCTGCTTAGGAAACTGACCAGAACAGTAGCTTCTCTTCAGTCCAATACACTGTACTTGCTGGGAACAGACGCGAGTGCTATTTGCACTGTGTATGGCAATGGGAGCGCAATAGTGACTCTTCTTAGCAGAAAACAACTCTTGCTCGTAGGACCACAAACTGCATGGGATTCAACTCCGTTTAGGACTGGGAAACAAACGCTAGCTCGCCTTGCAAAAAACACACTCTGCTTTTGAGAAAACAGCACTCTTCTACTCTCCTGTGTTTCCTGTAGGGCCAGAACAGTGAGCTTGCTCAGAACAAAAGAACTGTGCTTCCTACACACACGGGGCATATCTAGTTCAACTCTGCTTAGGAAACTGACCAGAACAGTAGCTTCTCTTCATTCCAATACACTGTACTTGCTGGGAGCAGACGCCAGTGCTATTTGCACTGTGTATGGCAATGGGAGCGCAATAGTGACTCTTCTTAGCAGAAAACAACTCTTGCTCGTAGGACCAGAAACTGCATGGGATTCAACTCCGTTTAGGACTGGGAAACAAACGCTAGCTCGCCTTGCAAGAAACACACTCTGCTTTTGAGAAAACAGCACTCTTCTACTCTCCTGTGTTTCCTATAGGGCCAGAACAGTGAGCTTGCTCAGAACCAAAGAACTGTGCTTCCTACACACACGGGGCATATCTAGTTCAACTCTGCTTAGGAAACTGACCAGAACAGTAGCTTCTCTTCAGTCCAATACACTGTACTTGCTGGGAACAGACGCGAGTGCTATTTGCACTGTGTATGGCAATGGGAGCGCAATAGTGACTCTTCTTAGCAGAAAACAACTCTTGCTCGTAGGACCACAAACTGCATGGGATTCAACTCCGTTTAGGACTGGGAAACAAACGCTAGCTGGCCTTGCAAGAAACACACTCTGCTTTTGAGAAAACAGCACTCTTCTACTCTCCTGTGTTTCCTATAGGGCCAGAACAGTGAGCTTGCTCAGAACAAAAGAACTGTGCTTCCTACACACACGGGGCATATCTAGTTCAACTCTGCTTAGGAAACTGACCAGAACAGTAGCTTCTCTTCAGTCCAATACACTGTACTTGCTGGGAACAGACGCGAGTGCTATTTGCACTGTGTATGGCAATGGGAGCGCAATAGTGACTCTTCTAAGCAGAAAACAACTCTTGCTCGTAGGACCAGAAACTGCATGGGATTCAACTCCGTTTAGGACTGGGAAACAAACGCTAGCTCGCCTTGCAAGAAACACACTCTGCTTTTGAGAAAACAGCACTCTTCTACTCTCCTGTGTTTCCTATAGGGCCAGAACAGTGAGCTTGCTCAGAACAAAAAAACTGTGCTTCCTACACACACGTGGCATATCTAGTTCAACTCTGCTTAGGAAACTGACCAGAACAATAGCTTCTCTTCAGTCCAATACACTGTACTTGCTGGGAACAGACGCGAGTGCTATTTGCACTGTGTATGGCAATGGGAGCGCAATAGTGACTCCTCTTAGCAGAAAACAACTCTTGCTTGTAGGACCACAAACTGCATGGGATTCAACTCCGTTTAGGACTGGGAAACAAACGCTAGCTCGCCTTGCAAGAAACACACTCTGCTTTTGAGAAAACAGCACTCTTCTACTCTCCTGTGTTTCCTATAGGGCCAGAACAGTGAGCTTGCTCAGAACAAAAGAACTGTGCTTCCTACACACACGGGGCATATCTAGTTCAACTCTGCTTAGGAAACTGACCAGAACAGTAGCTTCTCTTCAGTCCAATACACTGTACTTGCTGGGAACAGACGCGAGTGCTATTTGCACTGTGTATGGCAATGGGAGCGCAATAGTGACTCTTCTTAGCAGAAAACAACTCTTGCTCGTAGGACCACAAACTGCATGGGATTCAACTCCGTTTAGGACTGGGAAACAAACGCTAGCTCGCCTTGCAAGAAACACACTCTGCTTTTGAGAAAACAGCACTCTTCTACTCTCCTGTGTTTCCTATAGGGCCAGAACAGTGAGCTTGCTCAGAACAAAACAACTGTGCTTCCTACACACTCGGGGCATATCTAGTTCAACTCTGCTTAGGAAACTGACCAGAACAGTAGCTTCTCTTCAGTCCAATACACTGTACTTGCTGGGAACAGACGCGAGTGCTATTTGCACTGTGTATGGCAATGGGAGTGCAATAGTGACTCTTCTAAGCAGAAAACAACTCTTGCTCGTAGGACCAGAAACTGCATGGGATTCAACTCCGTTTAGGACTGGGAAACAAACGCTAGCTCGCCTTGCAAGAAACACACTCTGCTTTTGAGAAAACAGCACTCTTCTACTCTCCTGTGTTTCCTATAGGGCCAGAACAGTGAGCTTGCTCAGAACAAAAGAACTGTGCTTCCTACACACACGGGGCATATCTAGTTCAACTCTGCTTAGGAAACTGACCAGAACAGTAGCTTCTCTTCAGTCCAATACACTGTACTTGCTGGGAACAGACGCGAGTGCTATTTGCACTGTGTATGGCAATGGGAGCGCAATAGTGACTCTTCTTAGCAGAAAACAACTCTTGCTCGTAGGACAAGAATCTGCATGGGATTCAACTCCGTTTAGGACTGGGAAACAAACGCTAGCTCGCCTTGCAAAAAACACACTCTGCTTTTGAGAAAACAGCACTCTTCTACTCTCCTGTGTTTCCTGTAGGGCCAGAACAGTGAGCTTGCTCAGAACAAAAGAACTGTGCTTCCTACACACACGGGGCATATCTAGTTCAACTCTGCTTAGGAAACTGACCAGAACAGTAGCTTCTCTTCATTCCAATACACTGTACTTGCTGGGAACAGACGCCAGTGCTATTTGCACTGTGTATGGCAATGGGAGCGCAATAGTGACTCTTCTTAGCAGAAAACAACTCTTGCTCGTAGGACCAGAAACTGCATGGGATTCAACTCCGTTTAGGACTGGGAAACAAACGCTAGCTCGCCTTGCAAGAAACACACTCTGCTTTTGAGAAAACAGCACTCTTCTACTCTCCTGTGTTTCCTATAGGGCCAGAACAGTGAGCTTGCTCAGAACCAAAGAACTGTGCTTCCTACACACACGGGGCATATCTAGTTCAACTCTGCTTAGGAAACTGACCAGAACAGTAGCTTCTCTTCAGTCCAATACACTGTACTTGCTGGGAACAGACGCGAGTGCTATTTGCACTGTGTATGGCAATGGGAGCGCAATAGTGACTCTTCTTAGCAGAAAACAACTCTTGCTCGTAGGAGCAGAAACTGCATGGGATTCAACTCCGTTTAGGACTGGGAAACAAACGCTAGCTCGCCTTGCAAGAAACACACTCTGCTTTTGAGAAAACAGCACTCTTCTACTCTCCTGTGTTTCCTATAGGGCCAGAACAGTGAGCTTGCTCAGAACAAAAGAACTGTGCTTCCTACACACACGGGGCATATCTAGTTCAACTCTGCTTAGGAAACTGACCAGAACAGTAGCTTCTCTTCAGTCCAATACACTGTACTTGCTGGGAACAGACGCGAGTGCTATTTGCACTGTGTATGGCAATGGGAGCGCAATAGTGACTCTTCTTAGCAGAAAACAACTCTTGCTCGTAGGACCACAAACTGCATGGGATTCAACTCCGTTTAGGACTGGGAAACAAACGCTAGCTCGCCTTGCAAGAAACACACTCTGCTTTTGAGAAAACAGCACTCTTCTACTCTCCTGTGTTTCCTATACGGCCAGAACAGTGAGCTTGCTCAGAACAAAAGAACTGTGCTTCCTACACACACGGGGCATATCTAGTTCAACTCTGCTTAGGAAACTGACCAGAACAGTAGCTTCTCTTCAGTCCAATACACTGTACTTGCTGGGAACAGACGCGAGTGCTATTTGCACTGTGTATGGCAATGGGAGCGCAATAGTGACTCTTCTAAGCAGAAAACAACTCTTGCTAGTAGGACCACAAACTGCATGGGATTCAACTCCGTTTAGGACTGGGAAACAAACGCTAGCTCGCCTTGCAAGAAACACACTCTGCTTTTGAGAAAACAGCACTCTTCTACTCTCCTGTGTTTCCTATAGGGCCAGAACATTGAGCTTGCTCAGAACAAATAAACTGTGCTTCTTACACACACGGGGCATATCTAGTTCAACTCTGCTTAGGAAACTGACCAGAACAGTAGCTTCTCTTCAGTCCAATACACTGTACTTGCTGGGAACAGACGCGAGTGCTATTTGCACTGTGTATGGCAATGGGAGCGCAATAGTGACTCTTCTTAGCAGAAAACAACTCTTGCTCGTAGGACCACAAACTGCATGGGATTCAACTCCATTTAGGACTGGGAAACAAACGCTAGCTCGCCTTGCAAGAAACACACTCTGCTTTTGAGAAAACAGCACTCTTCTACTCTCCTGTGTTTCCTATAGGGCCAGAACAGTGAGCTTGCTCAGAACAAAAGAACTGTGCTTCCTACACACACGGGGCATATCTAGTTCAACTCTGCTTAGGAAACTGACCAGAACAGTAGCTTCTCTTCAGTCCAATACACTGTACTTGCTGGGAACAGACGCGAGTGCTATTTGCACTGTGTATGGCAATGGGAGCGCAATAGTGACTCTTCTTAGCAGAAAACAACTCTTGCTCGTAGGACCAGAAACTGCATGGGATTCAACTCCGTTTAGGACTGGGAAACAAACGCTAGCTCGCCTTGCAAGAAACACACTCTGCTTTTGAGAAAACAGCACTCTTCTACTCTCCTGTGTTTCCTATAGGGCCGGAACAGTGAGCTTGCTCAGAACAAAAGAACTGTGCTTCCTACACACACGGGGCATATCTAGTTCAACTCTGCTTAGGAAACTGACCAGAACAGTAGCTTCTCTTCAGTCCAATACACTGTACTTGCTGGGAACAGACGCGAGTGCTATTTGCACTGTGTATGGCAATGGGAGCGCAATAGTGACTCTTCTTAGCAGAAAACAACTCTTGCTCGTAGGACCACAAACTGCATGGGATTCAACTCCGTTTAGGACTGGGAAACAAACGCTAGCTCGCCTTGCAAGAAACACACTCTGCTTTTGAGAAAACAGCACTCTTCTACTCTCCTGTGTTTCCTATAGGGCCAGAACAGTGAGCTTGCTCAGAACAAAAGAACTGTGCTTCCTACACACACGGGGCATATCTAGTTCAACTCTGCTTAGGAAACTGACCAGAACAGTAGCTTCTCTTCAGTCCAATACACTGTACTTGCTGGGAACAGACGCGAGTGCTATTTGCACTGTGTATGGCAATGGGAGCGCAATAGTGACTCTTCTAAGCAGAAAACAACTCTTGCTCGTAGGACCAGAAACTGCATGGGATTCAACTCCGTTTAGGACTGGGAAACAAACGCTAGCTCGCCTTGCAAGAAACACACTCTGCTTTTGAGAAAACAGCACTCTTCTACTCTCCTGTGTTTCCTATAGGGCCAGAACAGTGAGCTTGCTCAGAACAAAAAAACTGTGCTTCCTACACACACGTGGCATATCTAGTTCAACTCTGCTTAGGAAACTGACCAGAACAGTAGCTTCTCTTCAGTCCAATACACTGTACTTGCTGGGAACAGACGCGAGTGCTATTTGCACTGTGTATGGCAATGGGAGCGCAATAGTGACTCTTCTTAGCAGAAAACAACTCTTGCTCGTAGGACCACAAACTGCATGGGATTCAACTCCGTTTAGGACTGGGAAACAAACGCTAGCTCGCCTTGCAAGAAACACACTCTGCTTTTGAGAAAACAGCACTCTTCTACTCTCCTGTGTTTCCTATAGGGCCAGAACAGTGAGCTTGCTCAGAACAAAAGAACTGTGCTTCCTACACACACTGGGCATATCTAGTTCAACTCTGCTTAGGAAACTGACCAGAACAGTAGCTTCTCTTCAGTCCAATACACTGTACTTGCTGGGAACAGACGCGAGTGCTATTTGCACTGTGTATGGCAAAGGGAGCGCAATAGTGACTCTTCTTAGCAGAAAACAACTCTTGCTCGTAGGACCAGAAACTGCATGGGATTCAACTCCGTTTAGGACTGGGAAACAAACGCTAGCTCGCCTTGCAAGAAACACACTCTGCTTTTGAGAAAACAGCACTCTTCTACTCTCCTGTGTTTCCTATAGGGCCGGAACAGTGAGCTTGCTCAGAACAAAAGAACTGTGCTTCCTACACACACGGGGCATATCTAGTTCAACTCTGCTTAGGAAACTGACCAGAACAGTAGCTTCTCTTCAGTCCAATACACTGTACTTGCTGGGAACAGACGCGAGTGCTATTTGCACTGTGTATGGCAATGGGAGCGCAATAGTGACTCTTCTTAGCAGAAAACAACTCTTGCTCGTAGGACCACAAACTGCATGGGATTCAACTCCGTTTAGGACTGGGAAACAAACGCTAGCTCGCCTTGCAAGAAACACACTCTGCTTTTGAGAAAACAGCACTCTTCTACTCTCCTGTGTTTCCTATAGGGCCAGAACAGTGAGCTTGCTCAGAACAAAAGAACTGTGCTTCCTACACACACGGGGCATATCTAGTTCAACTCTGCTTAGGAAACTGACCAGAACAGTAGCTTCTCTTCAGTCCAATACACTGTACTTGCTGGGAACAGACGCGAGTGCTATTTGCACTGTGTATGGCAATGGGAGCGCAATAGTGACTCTTCTAAGCAGAAAACAACTCTTGCTCGTAGGACCAGAAACTGCATGGGATTCAACTCCGTTTAGGACTGGGAAACAAACGCTAGCTCGCCTTGCAAGAAACACACTCTGCTTTTGAGAAAACAGCACTCTTCTACTCTCCTGTGTTTCCTATAGGGCCAGAACAGTGAGCTTGCTCAGAACAAAAAAACTGTGCTTCCTACACACACGTGGCATATCTAGTTCAACTCTGCTTAGGAAACTGACCAGAACAGTAGCTTCTCTTCAGTCCAATACACTGTACTTGCTGGGAACAGACGCGAGTGCTATTTGCACTGTGTATGGCAATGGGAGCGCAATAGTGACTCTTCTTAGCAGAAAACAACTCTTGCTCGTAGGACCACAAACTGCATGGGATTCAACTCCGTTTAGGACTGGGAAACAAACGCTAGCTCGCCTTGCAAGAAACACACTCTGCTTTTGAGAAAACAGCACTCTTCTACTCTCCTGTGTTTCCTATAGGGCCAGAACAGTGAGCTTGCTCAGAACAAAAGAACTGTGCTTCCTACACACACGGGGCATATCTAGTTCAACTCTGCTTAGGAAACTGACCAGAACAGTAGCTTCTCTTCAGTCCAATACACTGTACTTGCTGGGAACAGACGCGAGTGCTATTTGCACTGTGTATGGCAATGGGAGCGCAATAGTGACTCTTCTAAGCAGAAAACAACTCTTGCTCGTAGGACCAGAAACTGCATGGGATTCAACTCCGTTTAGGACTGGGAAACAAACGCTAGCTCGCCTTGCAAGAAACACACTCTGCTTTTGAGAAAACAGCACTCTTCTACTCTCCTGTGTTTCCTATAGGGCCAGAACAGTGAGCTTGCTCAGAACAAAAAAACTGTGCTTCCTACACACACGTGGCATATCTAGTTCAACTCTGCTTAGGAAACTGACCAGAACAGTAGCTTCTCTTCAGTCCAATACACTGTACTTGCTGGGAACAGACGCGAGTGCTATTTGCACTGTGTATGGCAATGGGAGCGCAATAGTGACTCTTCTTAGCAGAAAACAACTCTTGCTCGTAGGACCACAAACTGCATGGGATTCAACTCCGTTTAGGACTGGGAAACAAACGCTAGCTCGCCTTGCAAGAAACACACTCTGCTTTTGAGAAAACAGCACTCTTCTACTCTCCTGTGTTTCCTATAGGGCCAGAACAGTGAGCTTGCTCAGAACAAAAGAACTGTGCTTCCTACACACACTGGGCATATCTAGTTCAACTCTGCTTAGGAAACTGACCAGAACAGTAGCTTCTCTTCAGTCCAATACACTGTACTTGCTGGGAACAGACGCGAGTGCTATTTGCACTGTGTATGGCAAAGGGAGCGCAATAGTGACTCTTCTTAGCAGAAAACAACTCTTGCTCGTAGGACCAGAAACTGCATGGGATTCAACTCCGTTTAGGACTGGGAAACAAACGCTAGCTCGCCTTGCAAGAAACACACTCTGCTTTTGAGAAAACAGCACTCTTCTACTCTCCTGTGTTTCCTATAGGGCCGGAACAGTGAGCTTGCTCAGAACAAAAGAACTGTGCTTCCTACACACACGGGGCATATCTAGTTCAACTCTGCTTAGGAAACTGACCAGAACAGTAGCTTCTCTTCAGTCCAATACACTGTACTTGCTGGGAACAGACGCGAGTGCTATTTGCACTGTGTATGGCAATGGGAGCGCAATAGTGACTCTTCTTAGCAGAAAACAACTCTTGCTCGTAGGAGCAGAAACTGCATGGGATTCAACTCCGTTTAGGACTGGGAAACAAACGCTAGCTCGCCTTGCAAGAAACACACTCTGCTTTTGAGAAAACAGCACTCTTCTACTCTCCTGTGTTTCCTATAGGGCCAGAACAGTGAGCTTGCTCAGAACAAAAGAACTGTGCTTCCTACACACACGGGGCATATCTAGTTCAACTCTGCTTAGGAAACTGACCAGAACAGTAGCTTCTCTTCAGTCCAATACACTGTACTTGCTGGGAACAGACGCGAGTGCTATTTGCACTGTGTATGGCAATGGGAGCGCAATAGTGACTCTTCTAAGCAGAAAACAACTCTTGCTCGTAGGACCAGAAACTGCACGGGATTCAACTCCGTTTAGGACTGGGAAACAAACGCTAGCTCGCCTTGCAAGAAACACACTCTGCTTTTGAGAAAACAGCACTCTTCTACTCTCCTGTGTTTCCTATAGGGCCAGAACAGTGAGCTTGCTCAGAACAAAAAAACTGTGCTTCCTACACACACGTGGCATATCTAGTTCAACTCTGCTTAGGAAACTGACCAGAACAATAGCTTCTCTTCAGTCCAATACACTGTACTTGCTGGGAACAGACGCGAGTGCTATTTGCACTGTGTATGGCAATGGGAGCGCAATAGTGACTCTTCTTAGCAGAAAACAACTCTTGCTTGTAGGACCACAAACTGCATGGGATTCAACTCCGTTTAGGACTGGGAAACAAACGCTAGCTCGCCTTGCAAGAAACACACTCTGCTTTTGAGAAAACAGCACTCTTCTACTCTCCTGTGTTTCCTATAGGGCCAGAACAGTGAGCTTGCTCAGAACAAAAGAACTGTGCTTCCTACACACACGGGGCATATCTAGTTCAACTCTGCTTAGGAAAATGACCAGAACAGTAGCTTCTCTTCAGTCCAATACACTGTACTTGCTGGGAACAGACGCAAGTGCTATTTGCACTGTGTATGGCAATGGGAGCGCAATAGTGACTCTTCTTAGCAGAAAACAACTCTTGCTCGTAGGACAAGAATCTGCATGGGATTCAACTCCGTTTAGGACTGGGAAACAAACGCTAGCTCGCCTTGCAAAAAACACACTCTGCTTTTGAGAAAACAGCACTCTTCTACTCTCCTGTGTTTCCTATAGGGCCAGAACAGTGAGCTTGCTCAGAACAAAAGAACTGTGCTTCCTACACACACGGGGCATATCTAGTTCAACTCTGCTTAGGAAACTGACCAGAACAGTAGCTTCTCTTCAGTCCAATACACTGTACTTGCTGGGAACAGACGCGAGTGCTATTTGCACTGTGTATGGCAATGGGAGCGCAATAGTGACTCTTCTTAGCAGAAAACAACTCTTGCTCGTAGGACCAGAAACTGCATGGGATTCAACTCCGTTTAGGACTGGGAAACAAACGCTAGCTCGCCTTGCAAGAAACACACTCTGCTTTGAGAAAACAGCACTCTTCTACTCTCCTGTGTTTCCTATAGGGCCAGAACAGTGAGCTTGCTCAGAACCAAAGAACTGTGCTTCCTACACACACGGGGCATATCTAGTTCAACTCTGCTTAGGAAACTGACCAGAACAGTAGCTTCTCTTCAGTCCAATACACTGTACTTGCTGGGAACAGACGCGAGTGCTATTTGCACTGTGTATGGCAATGGGAGCGCAATAGTGACTCTTCTTAGCAGAAAACAACTCTTGCTCATAGGACCAGAAACTGCATGGGATTCAACTCCGTTTAGGACTGGGAAACAAACGCTAGCTCGCCTTGCAAGAAACACACTCTGCTTTTGAGAAAACAGCACTCTTCTACTCTCCTGTGTTTCCTATAGGGCCAGAACAGTGAGCTTGCTCAGAACCAAAGAACTGTGCTTCCTACACACACGGGGCATATCTAGTTCAACTCTGCTTAAGAAACTGACCAGAACAGTAGCTTCTCTTCAGTCCAATACACTGTACTTGCTGGGAACAGACGCGAGTGCTATTTGCACTGTGTATGGCAATGGGAGCGCAATAGTGACTCTTCTTAGCAGAAAACAACTCTTGCTCGTAGGACCACAAACTGCATGGGATTCAACTCCGTTTAGGACTGGGAAACAAACGCTAGCTCGCCTTGCAAGAAACACACTCTGCTTTTGAGAAAACAGCACTCTTCTACTCTCCTGTGTTTCCTATAGGGCCAGAACAGTGAGCTTGCTCAGAACAAAAGAACTGTGCTTCCTACACACACGGGGCATATCTAGTTCAACTCTGCTTAGGAAAGTGACCAGAACAGTAGCTTCTCTTCAGTCCAATACACTGTACTTGCTGGGAACAGACGCGAGTGCTATTTGCACTGTGTATGGCAATGGGAGCGCAATAGTGACTCTTCTTAGCAGAAAACAACTCTTGCTCATAGGACCAGAATCTGCATGGGATTCAACTCCGTTTAAGACTCGGAAACAAACGCTAGCTCGCCTTGCAAAAAACACACTCTGCTTTTGAGAAAACAGCACTCTTCTACTCTCCTGTGTTTCCTATAGGGCCAGAACAGTGAGCTTGCTCAGAACAAAAGAACTGTGCTTCCTACACACACGGGGCATATCTAGTTCAACTCTGCTTAGGAAACTGACAAGAACAGTAGCTTCTCTTCAGTCCAATACACTGTACTTGCTGGGAACAGACGCGAGTGCTATTTGCACTGTGTATGGCAATGGGAGCGCAATAGTGACTCTTCTAAGCAGAAAACAACTCTTGCTCGTAGGACCAGAAACTGCATGGGATTCAACTCCGTTTAGGACTGGGAAACAAACGCTAGCTCGCCTTGCAAGAAACACACTGTGCTTTTGAGAAAACAGCACTCTTCTACTCTCCTGTGTTTCCTATAGGGCCAGAACAGTGAGCTTGCTCAGAACAAAAAAACTGTGCTTCCTACACACACGGGGCATATCTAGTTCAACTCTGCTTAGGAAACTGACCAGAAAGTAGCTTCTCTTCAGTCCAATACACTGTACTTGCTGGGAACAGACGCGAGTGCTATTTGCACTGTGTATGGCAATGGGAGCGCAATAGTGACTCTTCTTAGCAGAAAACAACTCTTGCTCGTAGGACCACAAACTGCATGGGATTCAACTCCGTTTAGGACTGGGAAACAAACGCTAGCTCGCCTTGCAAGAAACACACTCTGCTTTTGAGAAAACAGCACTCTTCTACTCTCCTGTGTTTCCTATAGGGCCAGAACAGTGAGCTTGCTCAGAACAAAAGAACTGTGCTTCCTACACACACGGGGCATATCTAGTTCAACTCTGCTTAGGAAACTGACAAGAACAGTAGCTTCTCTTCAGTCCAATACACTGTACTTGCTGGGAACAGACGCGAGTGCTATTTGCACTGTGTATGGCAATGGGAGCGCAATAGTGACTCTTCTTAGCAGAAAACAACTCTTGCTCGTAGGACCAGAAACTGCATGGGATTCTACTCCGTTTAGGACTGGGAAACAAACGCTAGCTCGCCTTGCAAGAAACACACTCTGCTTTTGAGAAAACAGCACTCTTCTACTCTCCTGTGTTTCCTATAGGGCCAGAACAGTGAGCTTGCTCAGAACAAATAAACTGTGCTTCTTACACACACGGGGCATATCTAGTTCAACTCTGCTTAGGAAACTGACCAGAACAGTAGCTTCTCTTCAGTCCAATACACTGTACTTGCTGGGAACAGACGCGAGTGCTATTTGCACTGTGTATGGCAATGGGAGCGCAATAGTGACTCTTCTTAGCAGAAAACAACTCTTGCTCGTAGGACCAGAAACTGCATGGGATTCAACTCCGTTTAGGACTGGGAAACAAACGCTAGCTCGCCTTGCAAGAAACACACTCTGCTTTTGAGAAAACAGCACTCTTCTACTCTCCTGTGTTTCCTATAGGGCCAGAACAGTGAGCTTGCTCAGAACAAAAGAACTGTGCTTCCTACACACACGGGGCATATCTAGTTCAACTCTGCTTAGGAAACTGACCAGAACAGTAGCTTCTCTTCAGTCCAATACACTGTACTTGCTGGGAACAGACGCGAGTGCTATTTGCACTGTGTATGGCAATGGGAGCGCAATAGTGACTCTTCTTAGCAGAAAACAACTCTTGCTCGTAGGACCAGAAACTGCATGGGATTCAACTCCGTTTAGGACTGGGAAACAAACGCTAGCTCGCCTTGCAAGAAACACACTCTGCTTTTGAGAAAACAGCACTCTTCTACTCTCCTGTGTTTCCTATAGGGCCAGAACAGTGAGCTTGCTCAGAACAAAAGAACTGTGCTTCCTACACACACGGGGCATATCTAGTTCAACTCTGCTTAGGAAACTGACCAGAACAGTAGCTTCTCTTCAGTCCAATACACTGTACTTGCTGGGAACAGACGCGAGTGCTATTTGCACTGTGTATGGCAATGGGAGCGCAATAGTGACTCTTCTTAGCAGAAAACAACTCTTGCTCGTAGGACCACAAACTGCATGGGATTCAACTCCGTTTAGGACTGGGAAACAAACGCTAGCTCGCCTTGCAAGAAACACACTGTGCTTTTGAGAAAACAGCACTCTTCTACTCTCCTATGTTTCCTATAGGGCCAGAACAGTGAGCTTGCTCAGAACAAAAGAACTGTGCTTCCTACACACACGGGGCATATCTAGTTCAACTCTGCTTAGGAAACTGACCAGAACAGTAGCTTCTCTTCAGTCCAATACACTGTACTTGCTGGGAACAGACGCGAGTGCTATTTGCACTGTGTATGGCAATGGGAGCGCAATAGTGACTCTTCTAAGCAGAAAACAACTCTTGCTCGTAGGACCAGAAACTGCATGGGATTCAACTCCGTTTAGGACTGGGAAACAAACGCTAGCTCGCCTTGCAAGAAACACACTCTGCTTTTGAGAAAACAGCACTCTTCTACTCTCCTGTGTTTCCTATAGGGCCAGAACAGTGAGCTTGCTCAGAACAAAAGAACTGTGCTTCCTACACACACGGGGCATATCTAGTTCAACTCTGCTTAGGAAACTGACCAGAACAGTAGCTTCTCTTCAGTCCAATACACTGTACTTGCTGGGAACAGACGCGAGTGCTATTTGCACTGTGTATGGCAATGGGAGCGCAATAGTGACTCTTCTTAGCAGAAAACAACTCTTGCTCGTAGGACCAGAAACTGCATGGGATTCAACTCCGTTTAGGACTGGGAAACAAACGCTAGCTCGCCTTGCAAGAAACACACTCTGCTTTTGAGAAAACAGCACTCTTCTACTCTCCTGTGTTTCCTATAGGGCCAGAACAGTGAGCTTGCTCAGAACAAAAGAACTGTGCTTCCTACACACACGGGGCATATCTAGTTCAACTCTGCTTAGGAAACTGACCAGAACAGTAGCTTCTCTTCAGTCCAATACACTGTACTTGCTGGGAACAGACGCGAGTGCTATTTGCACTGTGTATGGCAATGGGAGCGCAATAGTGACTCTTCTTAGCAGAAAACAACTCTTGCTCGTAGGACCACAAACTGCATGGGATTCAACTCCGTTTAGGACTGGGAAACAAACGCTAGCTCGCCTTGCAAGAAACACACTGTGCGTTTGAGAAAACAGCACTCTTCTACTCTCCTGTGTTTCCTATAGGGCCAGAACAGTGAGCTTGCTCAGAACAAAAGAACTGTGCTTCCTACACACACGGGGCATATCTAGTTCAACTCTGCTTAGGAAACTGACCAGAACAGTAGCTTCTCTTCAGTCCAATACACTGTACTTGCTGGGAACAGACGTGAGTGCTATTTGCACTGTGTATGGCAATGGGAGCGCAATAGTGACTCTTCTTAGCAGAAAACAACTCTTGCTCATAGGACCAGAATCTGCATGGGATTCAACTCCGTTTAAGACTCGGAAACAAACGCTAGCTCGCCTTGCAAAAAACACACTCTGCTTTTGAGAAAACAGCACTCTTCTACTCTCCTGTGTTTCCTATAGGGCCAGAACAGTGAGCTTGCTCAGAACAAAAGAACTGTGCTTCCTACACACACGGGGCATATCTAGTTCAACTCTGCTTAGGAAACTGACAAGAACAGTAGCTTCTCTTCAGTCCAATACACTGTACTTGCTGGGAACAGACGCGAGTGCTATTTGCACTGTGTATGGCAATGGGAGCGCAATAGTGACTCTTCTAAGCAGAAAACAACTCTTGCTCGTAGGACCAGAAACTGCATGGGATTCAACTCCGTTTAGGACTGGGAAACAAACGCTAGCTCGCCTTGCAAGAAACACACTCTGCTTTTGAGAAAACAGCACTCTTCTACTCTCCTGTGTTTCCTATAGGGCCAGAACAGTGAGCTTGCTCAGAACAAAAAAACTGTGCTTCCTACACACACGGGGCATATCTAGTTCAACTCTGCTTAGGAAACTGACCAGAACAGTAGCTTCTCTTCAGTCCAATACACTGTACTTGCTGGGAACAGACGCGAGTGCTATTTGCACTGTGTATGGCAATGGGAGCGCAATAGTGACTCTTCTTAGCAGAAAACAACTCTTGCTCGTAGGACCACAAACTGCATGGGATTCAACTCCGTTTAGGACTGGGAAACAAACGCTAGCTCGCCTTGCAAGAAACACACTCTGCTTTTGAGAAAACAGCACTCTTCTACTCTCCTGTGTTTCCTATAGGGCCAGAACAGTGAGCTTGCTCAGAACAAAAGAACTGTGCTTCCTACACACACGGGGCATATCTAGTTCAACTCTGCTTAGGAAACTGACAAGAACAGTAGCTTCTCTTCAGTCCAATACACTGTACTTGCTGGGAACAGACGCGAGTGCTATTTGCACTGTGTATGGCAATGGGAGCGCAATAGTGACTCTTCTTAGCAGAAAACAACTCTTGCTCGTAGGACCAGAAACTGCATGGGATTCTACTCCGTTTAGGACTGGGAAACAAACGCTAGCTCGCCTTGCAAGAAACACACTCTGCTTTTGAGAAAACAGCACTCTTCTACTCTCCTGTGTTTCCTATAGGGCCAGAACAGTGAGCTTGCTCAGAACAAATAAACTGTGCTTCTTACACACACGGGGCATATCTAGTTCAACTCTGCTTAGGAAACTGACCAGAACAGTAGCTTCTCTTCAGTCCAATACACTGTACTTGCTGGGAACAGACGCGAGTGCTATTTGCACTGTGTATGGCAATGGGAGCGCAATAGTGACTCTTCTTAGCAGAAAACAACTCTTGCTCGTAGGACCAGAAACTGCATGGGATTCAACTCCGTTTAGGACTGGGAAACAAACGCTAGCTCGCCTTGCAAGAAACACACTCTGCTTTTGAGAAAACAGCACTCTTCTACTCTCCTGTGTTTCCTATAGGGCCAGAACAGTGAGCTTGCTCAGAACAAAAGAACTGTGCTTCCTACACACACGGGGCATATCTAGTTCAACTCTGCTTAGGAAACTGACCAGAACAGTAGCTTCTCTTCAGTCCAATACACTGTACTTGCTGGGAACAGACGCGAGTGCTATTTGCACTGTGTATGGCAATGGGAGCGCAATAGTGACTCTTCTTAGCAGAAAACAACTCTTGCTCGTAGGACCAGAAACTGCATGGGATTCAACTCCGTTTAGGACTGGGAAACAAACGCTAGCTCGCCTTGCAAGAAACACACTCTGCTTTTGAGAAAACAGCACTCTTCTACTCTCCTGTGTTTCCTATAGGGCCAGAACAGTGAGCTTGCTCAGAACAAAAGAACTGTGCTTCCTACACACACGGGGCATATCTAGTTCAACTCTGCTTAGGAAACTGACCAGAACAGTAGCTTCTCTTCAGTCCAATACACTGTACTTGCTGGGAACAGACGCGAGTGCTATTTGCACTGTGTATGGCAATGGGAGCGCAATAGTGACTCTTCTTAGCAGAAAACAACTCTTGCTCGTAGGACCACAAACTGCATGGGATTCAACTCCGTTTAGGACTGGGAAACAAACGCTAGCTCGCCTTGCAAGAAACACACTGTGCTTTTGAGAAAACAGCACTCTTCTACTCTCCTGTGTTTCCTATAGGGCCAGAACAGTGAGCTTGCTCAGAACAAAAGAACTGTGCTTCCTACACACACGGGGCATATCTAGTTCAACTCTGCTTAGGAAACTGACCAGAACAGTAGCTTCTCTTCAGTCCAATACACTGTACTTGCTGGGAACAGACGCGAGTGCTATTTGCACTGTGTATGGCAATGGGAGCGCAATAGTGACTCTTCTAAGCAGAAAACAACTCTTGCTCGTAGGACCAGAAACTGCATGGGATTCAACTCCGTTTAGGACTGGGAAACAAACGCTAGCTCGCCTTGCAAGAAACACACTCTGCTTTTGAGAAAACAGCACTCTTCTACTCTCCTGTGTTTCCTATAGGGCCAGAACAGTGAGCTTGCTCAGAACAAAAGAACTGTGCTTCCTACACACACGGGGCATATCTAGTTCAACTCTGCTTAGGAAACTGACCAGAACAGTAGCTTCTCTTCAGTCCAATACACTGTACTTGCTGGGAACAGACGCGAGTGCTATTTGCACTGTGTATGGCAATGGGAGCGCAATAGTGACTCTTCTTAGCAGAAAACAACTCTTGCTCGTAGGACAAGAATCTGCATGGGATTCAACTCCGTTTAGGACTGGGAAACAAACGCTAGCTCGCCTTGCAAAAAACACACTCTGCTTTTGAGAAAACAGCACTCTTCTACTCTCCTGTGTTTCCTATAGGGCCAGAACAGTGAGCTTGCTCAGAACAAAAGAACTGTGCTTCCTACACACACGGGGCATATCTAGTTCAACTCTGCTTAGGAAACTGACCAGAACAGTAGCTTCTCTTCAGTCCAATACACTGTACTTGCTGGGAACAGACGCGAGTGCTATTTGCACTGTGTATGGCAATGGGAGCGCAATAGTGACTCTTCTTAGCAGAAAACAACTCTTGCTCGTAGGACCAGAAACTGCATGGGATTCAACTCCGTTTAGGACTGGGAAACAAACGCTAGCTCGCCTTGCAAGAAACACACTCTGCTTTTGAGAAAACAGCACTCTTCTACTCTCCTGTGTTTCCTATAGGGCCAGAACAGTGAGCTTGCTCAGAACCAAAGAACTGTGCTTCCTACACACACGGGGCATATCTAGTTCAACTCTGCTTAGGAAACTGACCAGAACAGTAGCTTCTCTTCAGTCCAATACACTGTACTTGCTGGGAACAGACGCGAGTGCTATTTGCACTGTGTATGGCAATGGGAGCGCAATAGTGACTCTTCTTAGCAGAAAACAACTCTTGCTCGTAGGACCAGAAACTGCATGGGATTCAACTCCGTTTAGGACTGGGAAACAAACGCTAGCTGCCCTTGCAAGAAACACACTGTGCTTTTGAGAAAACAGCACTCTTCTACTCTCCTGTGTTTCCTATAGGGCCAGAACAGTGAGCTTGCTCAGAACCAAAGAACTGTGCTTCCTACACACACGGGGCATATCTAGTTCAACTCTGCTTAAGAAACTGACAAGAACAGTAGCTTCTCTTCAGTCCAATACACTGTACTTGCTGGGAACAGACGCGAGTGCTATTTGCACTGTGTATGGCAATGGGAGCGCAATAGTGACTCTTCTTAGCAGAAAACAACTCTTGCTCGTAGGACCAGAAACTGCATGGGATTCAACTCCGTTTAGGACTGGGAAACAAACGCTAGCTCGCCTTGCAAGAAACACACTCTGCTTTTGAGAAAACAGCACTCTTCTACTCTCCTGTGTTTCCTATAGGGCCAGAACAGTGAGCTTGCTCAAAACAAAAGAACTGTGCTTCCTACACACACGGGGCAAATATAGTTCAACTCTGCTTAGGAAACTGACCTGAACAGTAGCTTCTCTTCAGTCCAATACACTGTACTTGCTGGGAACAGACGCGAGTGCTATTTGCACTGTGTATGGCAATGGGATCGCAATAGTGACTCTTCTTAGCAGAAAACAACTCTTGCTCGTAGGACCAGAAACTGCATGGGATTCAACTCCGTTTAGGACTGGGAAACAAACGCTAGCTCGCCTTGCAAGAAACACACTCTGCTTTTGAGAAAACAGCACTCTTCTACTCTCCTGTGTTTCCTATAGGGCCAGAACAGTGAGCTTGCTCAGAACAAAAGAACTGTGCTTCCTACACACACGGGGCATATCTAGTTCAACTCTGCTTAGGAAACTGACCAGAACAGTAGCTTCTCTTCAGTCCAATACACTGTACTTGCTGGGAACAGACGCGAGTGCTATTTGCACTGTGTATGGCAATGGGAGCGCAATAGTGACTCTTCTTAGCAGAAAACAACTCTTGCTCGTAGGACCACAAACTGCATGGGATTCAACTCCGTTTAGGACTGGGAAACAAACGCTAGCTCGCCTTGCAAGAAACACACTCTGCTTTTGAGAAAACAGCACTCTTCTACTCTCCTGTGTTTCCTATAGGGCCAGAACAGTGAGCTTGCTCAGAACAAAAGAACTGTGCTTCCTACACACACGGGGCATATCTAGTTCAACTCTGCTTAGGAAACTGACCAGAACAGTAGCTTCTCTTCAGTCCAATACACTGTACTTGCTGGGAACAGACGCGAGTGCTATTTGCACTGTGTATGGCAATGGGAGCGCAATAGTGACTCTTCTTAGCAGAAAACAACTCTTGCTCGTAGGACCACAAACTGCATGGGATTCAACTCCGTTTAACACTGGGAAACAAACGCTAGCTCGCCTTGCAAGAAACACACTCTGCTTTTGAGAAAACAGCACTCTTCTACTCTCCTGTGTTTCCTATAGGGCCAGAACAGTGAGCTTGCTCAGAACCAAAGAACTGTGCTTCCTACACACACGGGGCATATCTAGTTCAACTCTGCTTAGGAAACTGACCAGAACAGTAGCTTCTCTTCAGTCCAATACACTGTACTTGCTGGGAACAGACGCGAGTGCTATTTGCACTGTGTATGGCAATGGGAGCGCAATAGTGACTCTTCTTAGCAGAAAACAACTCTTGCTCGTAGGACCAGAAACTGCATGGGATTCAACTCCGTTTAGGACTGGGAAACAAACGCTAGCTGGCCTTGCAAGAAACACACTGTGCTTTTGAGAAAACAGCACTCTTCTACTCTCCTGTGTTTCCTATAGGGCCAGAACAGTGAGCTTGCTCAGAACCAAAGAACTGTGCTTCCTACACACACGGGGCATATCTAGTTCAACTCTGCTTAAGAAACTGACAAGAACAGTAGCTTCTCTTCAGTCCAATACACTGTACTTGCTGGGAACAGCCGCGAGTGCTATTTGCACTGTGTATGGCAATGGGAGCGCAATAGTGACTCTTCTTAGCAGAAAACAACTCTTGCTCGTAGGACCAGAAACTGCATGGGATTCAACTCCGTTTAGGACTGGGAAACAAACGCTAGCTCGCCTTGCAAGAAACACACTCTGCTTTTGAGAAAACAGCACTCTTCTACTCTCCTGTGTTTCCTATAGGGCCAGAACAGTGAGCTTGCTCAAAACAAAAGAACTGTGCTTCCTACACACACGGGGCAAATATAGTTCAACTCTGCTTAGGAAACTGACCAGAACAGTAGCTTCTCTTCAGTCCAATACACTGTACTTGCTGGGAACAGACGCGAGTGCTATTTGCACTGTGTATGGCAATGGGATCGCAATGGTGACTCTTCTTAGCAGAAAACAACTCTTGCTCGTAGGACCAGAAACTGCATGGGATTCAACTCCGTTTAGGACTGGGAAACAAACGCTAGCTCGCCTTGCAAGAAACACACTCTGCTTTTGAGAAAACAGCACTCTTCTACTCTCCTGTGTTTCCTATAGGGCCAGAACAGTGAGCTTGCTCAGAACAAAAGAACTGTGCTTCCTACACACACGGGGCATATCTAGTTCAACTCTGCTTAGGAAACTGACCAGAACAGTAGCTTCTCTTCAGTCCAATACACTGTACTTGCTGGGAACAGACGCGAGTGCTATTTGCACTGTGTATGGCAATGGGAGCGCAATAGTGACTCTTCTTAGCAGAAAACAACTCTTGCTCGTAGGACCACAAACTGCATGGGATTCAACTCCGTTTAGGACTGGGAAACAAACGCTAGCTCGCCTTGCAAGAAACACACTCTGCTTTTGAGAAAACAGCACTCTTCTACTCTCCTGTGTTTCCTATAGGGCCAGAACAGTGAGCTTGCTCAGAACAAAAGAACTGTGCTTCCTACACACACGGGGCATATCTAGTTCAACTCTGCTTAGGAAACTGACCAGAACAGTAGCTTCTCTTCAGTCCAATACACTGTACTTGCTGGGAACAGACGCGAGTGCTATTTGCACTGTGTATGGCAATGGGAGCGCAATAGTGACTCTTCTTAGCAGAAAACAACTCTTGCTCGTAGGACCACAAACTGCATGGGATTCAACTCCGTTTAGGACTGGGAAACAAACGCTAGCTCGCCTTGCAAGAAACACACTCTGCTTTTGAGAAAACAGCACTCTTCTACTCTCCTGTGTTTCCTATAGGGCCAGAACAGTGAGCTTCCTCAGAACCAAAGAACTGTGCTTCCTACACACACGGGGCATATCTAGTTCAACTCTGCTTAGGAAACTGACCAGAACAGTAGCTTCTCTTCAGTCCAATACACTGTACTTGCTGGGAACAGACGCGAGTGCTATTTGCACTGTGTATGGCAATGGGAGCGCAATAGTGACTCTTCTTAGCAGAAAACAACTCTTGCTCGTAGGACCAGAAACTGCATGGGATTCTACTCCGTTTAGGACTGGGAAACAAACGCTAGCTCGCCTTGCAAGAAACACACTCTGCTTTTGAGAAAACAGCACTCTTCTACTCTCCTGTGTTTCCTATAGGGCCAGAACAGTGAGCTTGCTCAGAACCAAAGAACTGTGCTTCCTACACACACGGGGCATATCTAGTTCAACTCTGCTTAGGAAACTGACCAGAACAGTAGCTTCTCTTCAGTCCAATACACTGTACTTGATGGGAACAGACGCGAGTGCTATTTGCACTGTGTATGGCAATGGGAGCGCAATAGTGACTCTTCTTAGCAGAAAACAACTCTTGCTCGTAGGACCACAAACTGCATGGGATTCCACTCCGTTTAGGACTGGGAAACAAACGCTAGCTCGCCTTGCAAGAAACACACTCTGCTTTTGAGAAAACAGCACTCTTCTACTCTCCTGTGTTTCCTATAGGGCCAGAACAGTGAGCTTGCTCAGAACAAAAGAACTGTGCTTCCTACACACACGGGGCACATCTAGTTCAACTCTGCTTAGGAAACTGACCAGAACAGTAGCTTCTCTTCAGTCCAATACACTGTACTTGCTGGGAACAGACGCGAGTGCTATTTGCACTGTGTATGGCAATGGGAGCGCAATAGTGACTCTTCTTAGCAGAAAACAACTCTTGTTCGTAGGACCACAAACTGCATGGGATTCAACTCCGTTTAGGACTGGGAAACAAACGCTAGCTGGCCTTGCAAGAAACACACTGTGCGTTTGAGAAAACAGCACTCTTCTACTCTCCTGTGTTTCCTATAGGGCCAGAACAGTGAGCTTGCTCAGAACAAAAGAACTGTGCTTCCTACACACACGGGGCATATCTAGTTCAACTCTGCTTAGGAAACTGACAAGAACAGTAGCTTCTCTTCAGTCCAATACACTGTACTTGCTGGGAACAGACGCGAGTGCTATTTGCACTGTGTATGGCAATGGGAGCGCAATAGTGACTCTTCTTAGCAGAAAACAACTCTTGCTTGTAGGACCAGAAACTGCATGGGATTCTACTCCGTTTAGGACTGGGAAACAAACGCTAGCTCGCCTTGCAAGAAACACACTCTGCTTTTGAGAAAACAGCACTCTTCTACTCTCCTGTGTTTCCTATAGGGCCAGAACAGTGAGCTTGCTCAGAACAAAAGAACTGTGCTTCCTACACACACGGGGCATATCTAGTTCAACTCTGCTTAGGAAACTGACCAGAACAGTAGCTTCTCTTCAGTCCAATACACTGTACTTGCTGGGAACAGACGCGAGTGCTATTTGCACTGTGTATGGCAATGGGAGCGCAATAGTGACTCTTCTTAGCAGAAAACAACTCTTGCTCGTAGGACCACAAACTGCATGGGATTCAACTCCGTTTAGGACTGGGAAACAAACGCTAGCTGGCCTTGCAAGAAACACACTGTGCGTTTGAGAAAACAGCACTCTTCTACTCTCCTGTGTTTCCTATAGGGCCAGAACAGTGAGCTTGCTCAGAACAAAAGAACTGTGCTTCCTACACACACGGGGCATATCTAGTTCAACTCTGCTTAGGAAACTGACCAGAACAGTAGCTTCTCTTCAGTCCAATACACTGTACTTGCTGGGAACAGACGCGAGTGCTATTTGCACTGTGTATGGCAATGGGAGCGCAATAGTGACTCTTCTTAGCAGAAAACAACTCTTGCTCATAGGACCAGAATCTGCATGGGATTCAACTCCGTTTAAGACTCGGAAACAAACGCTAGCTCGCCTTGCAAAAAACACACTCTGCTTTTGAGAAAACAGCACTCTTCTACTCTCCTGTGTTTCCTATAGGGCCAGAACAGTGAGCTTGCTCAGAACAAAAGAACTGTGCTTCCTACACACACGGGGCATATCTAGTTCAACTCTGCTTAGGAAACTGACAAGAACAGTAGCTTCTCTTCAGTCCAATACACTGTACTTGCTGGGAACAGACGCGAGTGCTATTTGCACTGTGTATGGCAATGGGAGCGCAATAGTGACTCTTCTAAGCAGAAAACAACTCTTGCTCGTAGGACCAGAAACTGCATGGGATTCAACTCCGTTTAGGACTGGGAAACAAACGCTAGCTCGCCTTGCAAGAAACACACTCTGCTTTTGAGAAAACAGCACTCTTCTACTCTCCTGTGTTTCCTATAGGGCCAGAACAGTGAGCTTGCTCAGAACAAAAAAACTGTGCTTCCTACACACACGGGGCATATCTAGTTCAACTCTGCTTAGGAAACTGACCAGAACAGTAGCTTCTCTTCAGTCCAATACACTGTACTTGCTGGGAACAGACGCGAGTGCTATTTGCACTGTGTATGGCAATGGGAGCGCAATAGTGACTCTTCTTAGCAGAAAACAACTCTTGCTCGTAGGACCACAAACTGCATGGGATTCAACTCCGTTTAGGACTGGGAAACAAACGCTAGCTCGCCTTGCAAGAAACACACTCTGCTTTTGAGAAAACAGCACTCTTCTACTCTCCTGTGTTTCCTATAGGGCCAGAACAGTGAGCTTGCTCAGAACAAAAGAACTGTGCTTCCTACACACACGGGGCATATCTAGTTCAACTCTGCTTAGGAAACTGACCAGAACAGTAGCTTCTCTTCAGTCCAATACACTGTACTTGCTGGGAACAGACGCGAGTGCTATTTGCACTGTGTATGGCAATGGGAGCGCAATAGTGACTCTTCTTAGCAGAAAACAACTCTTGCTCGTAGGACCACAAACTGCATGGGATTCAACTCCGTTTAGGACTGGGAAACAAACGCTAGCTCGCCTTGCAAGAAACACACTCTGCTTTTGAGAAAACAGCACTCTTCTACTCTCCTGTGTTTCCTATAGGGCCAGAACAGTGAGCTTGCTCAGAACAAAAGAACTGTGCTTCCTACACACACGGGGCATATCTAGTTCAACTCTGCTTAGGAAACTGACCAGAACAGTAGCTTCTCTTCAGTCCAATACACTGTACTTGCTGGGAACAGACGCGAGTGCTATTTGCACTGTGTATGGCAATGGGAGCGCAATAGTGACTCTTCTTAGCAGAAAACAACTCTTGCTCATAGGACCAGAATCTGCATGGGATTCAACTCCGTTTAAGACTCGGAAACAAACGCTAGCTCGCCTTGCAAAAAACACACTCTGCTTTTGAGAAAACAGCACTCTTCTACTCTCCTGTGTTTCCTATAGGGCCAGAACAGTGAGCTTGCTCAGAACAAAAGAACTGTGCTTCCTACACACACGGGGCATATCTAGTTCAACTCTGCTTAGGAAACTGACCAGAACAGTAGCTTCTCTTCAGTCCAATACACTGTACTTGCTGGGAACAGACGCGAGTGCTATTTGCACTGTGTATGGCAATGGGAGCGCAATAGTGACTCTTCTTAGCAGAAAACAACTCTTGCTCGTAGGACCACAAACTGCATGGGATTCAACTCCGTTTAGGACTGGGAAACAAACGCTAGCTCGCCTTGCAAGAAACACACTCTGCTTTTGAGAAAACAGCACTCTTCTACTCTCCTGTGTTTCCTATAGGGCCAGAACAGTGAGCTTGCTCAGAACAAAAGAACTGTGCTTCCTACACACACGGGGCATATCTAGTTCAACTCTGCTTAGGAAACTGACCAGAACAGTAGCTTCTCTTCAGTCCAATACACTGTACTTGCTGGGAACAGACGCGAGTGCTATTTGCACTGTGTATGGCAATGGGAGCACAATAGTGACTCTTCTTAGCAGAAAACAACTCTTGCTCGTAGGACCAGAAACTGCATGGGATTCAACTCCGTTTAGGACTGGGAAACAAACGCTAGCTCGCCTTGCAAGAAACACACTCTGCTTTTGAGAAAACAGCACTCTTCTACTCTCCTGTGTTTCCTATAGGGCCAGAACAGTGAGCTTGCTCAGAACAAAAGAACTGTGCTTCCTACACACACGGGGCATATCTAGTTCAACTCTGCTTAGGAAACTGACCAGAACAGTAGCTTCTCTTCAGTCCAATACACTGTACTTGCTGGGAACAGACGCGAGTGCTATTTGTACTGTGTATGGCAATGGGAGCGCAATAGTGACTCTTCTAAGCAGAAAACAACTCTTGCTCGTAGGACCACAAACTGCATGGGATTCAACTCCGTTTAGGACTGGGAAACAAACGCTAGCTCGCCTTGCAAGAAACACACTCTGCTTTTGAGAAAACAGCACTCTTCTACTCTCCTGTGTTTCCTATAGGGCCAGAACAGTGAGCTTGCTCAGAACAAAAGAACTGTGCTTCATACACACACGGGGCATATCTAGTTCAACTCTGCTTAGGAAACTGACCAGAACAGTAGCTTCTCTTCAGTCCAATACACTGTACTTGCTGGGAACAGACGCGAGTGCTATTTGCACTGTGTATGGCAATGGGAGCGCAATAGTGACTCTTCTTAGCAGAAAACAACTCTTGCTCGTAGGACCAGAAACTGCATGGGATTCAACTCCGTTTAGGACTGGGAAACAAACGCTAGCTCGCCTTGCAAGAAACACACTCTGCTTTTGAGAAAACAGCACTCTTCTACTCTCCTGTGTTTCCTATAGGGCCAGAACAGTGAGCTTGCTCAGAACCAAAGAACTGTGCTTCCTACACACACGGGGCATATCTAGTTCAACTCTGCTTAGGAAACTGACCAGAACAGTAGCTTCTCTTCAGTCCAATACACTGTACTTGCTGGGAACAGACGCGAGTGCTATTTGCACTGTGTATGGCAATGGGAGCGCAATAGTGTCTCTTCTTAGCAGAAAACAACTCTTGCTCGTAGGACCAGAAACTGCATGGGATTCAACTCCGTTTAGGACTGGGAAACAAATGCTAGCTCGCCTTGCAAGAAACACACTCTGCTTTTGAGAAAACAGCACTCTTCTACTCTCCTGTGTTTCCTATAGGGCCAGAACAGTGAGCTTGCTCAGAACCAAAGAACTGTGCTTCCTACACACACGGGGCATATCTAGTTCAACTCTGCTTAGGGAACTGACCAGAACAGTAGCTTCTCTTCAGTCCAATACACTGTACTTGCTGGGAACAGACGCGAGTGCTATTTGTACTGTGTATGGCAATGGGAGCGCAATAGTGACTCTTCTTAGCAGAAAACAACTCTTGCTCGTAGGACCAGAAACTGCATGGGATTCAACTCCGTTTAGGACTGGGAAACAAACGCTAGCTGGCCTTGCAAGAAACACACTCTGCTTTTGAGAAAACAGCACTCTTCTACTCTCCTGTGTTTCCTATAGGGCCAGAACAGTGAGCTTGCTCAGAACAAAAGAACTGTGCTTCCTACACACACGGGGCATATCTAGTTCAACTCTGCTTAGGAAACTGACCAGAACAGTAGCTTCTCTTCAGTCCAATACACTGTACTTGCTGGGAACAGACGCGAGTGCTATTTGCACTGTGTATGGCAATGGGAGCGCAATAGTGACTCTTCTTAGCAGAAAACAACTCTTGCTCATAGGACCAGAATCTGCATGGGATTCAACTCCGTTTAAGACTCGGAAACAAACGCTAGCTCGCCTTGCAAAAAACACACTCTGCTTTTGAGAAAACAGCACTCTTCTACTCTCCTGTGTTTCCTATAGGGCCAGAACAGTGAGCTTGCTCAGAACAAAAGAACTGTGCTTCCTACACACACGGGGCATATCTAGTTCAACTCTGCTTAGGAAACTGACAAGAACAGTAGCTTCTCTTCAGTCCAATACACTGTACTTGCTGGGAACAGACGCGAGTGCTATTTGCACTGTGTATGGCAATGGGAGCGCAATAGTGACTCTTCTAAGCAGAAAACAACTCTTGCTCGTAGGACCAGAAACTGCATGGGATTCAACTCCGTTTAGGACTGGGAAACAAACGCTAGCTCGCCTTGCAAGAAACACACTCTGCTTTTGAGAAAACAGCACTCTTCTACTCTCCTGTGTTTCCTATAGGGCCAGAACAGTGAGCTTGCTCAGAACAAAAAAACTGTGCTTCCTACACACATGGGGCATATCTAGTTCAACTCTGCTTAGGAAACTGACCAGAACAGTAGCTTCTCTTCAGTCCAATACACTGTACTTGCTGGGAACAGACGCGAGTGCTATTTGCACTGTGTATGGCAATGGGAGCGCAATAGTGACTCTTCTTAGCAGAAAACAACTCTTGCTCGTAGGACCACAAACTGCATGGGATTCAACTCCGTTTAGGACTGGGAAACAAACGCTAGCTCGCCTTGCAAGAAACACACTCTGCTTTTGAGAAAACAGCACTCTTCTACTCTCCTGTGTTTCCTATAGGGCCAGAACAGTGAGCTTGCTCAGAACCAAAGAACTGTGCTTCCTACACACACGGGGCATATCTAGTTCAACTCTGCTTAGGAAACTGACCAGAACAGTAGCTTCTCTTCAGTCCAATACACTGTACTTGCTGGGAACAGACGCGAGTGCTATTTGTACTGTGTATGGCAATGGGAGCGCAATAGTGACTCTTCTTAGCAGAAAACAACTCTTGCTCGTAGGACCAGAAACTGCATGGGATTCAACTCCGTTTAGGACTGGGAAACAAACGCTAGCTGGCCTTGCAAGAAACACACTCTGCTTTTGAGAAAACAGCACTCTTCTACTCTCCTGTGTTTCCTATAGGGCCAGAACAGTGAGCTTGCTCAGAACAAAAGAACTGTGCTTCCTACACACACGGGGCATATCTAGTTCAACTCTGCTTAGGAAACTGACAAGAACAGTAGCTTCTCTTCAGTCCAATACACTGTACTTGCTGGGAACAGACGCGAGTGCTATTTGCACTGTGTATGGCAATGGGAGCGCAATAGTGACTCTTCTTAGCAGAAAACAACTCTTGCTCATAGGACCAGAATCTGCATGGGATTCAACTCCGTTTAAGACTCGGAAACAAACGCTAGCTCGCCTTGCAAAAAACACACTCTGCTTTTGAGAAAACAGCACTCTTCTACTCTCCTGTGTTTCCTATAGGGCCAGAACAGTGAGCTTGCTCAGAACAAAAGAACTGTGCTTCCTACACACACGGGGCATATCTAGTTCAACTCTGCTTAGGAAACTGACAAGAACAGTAGCTTCTCTTCAGTCCAATACACTGTACTTGCTGGGAACAGACGCGAGTGCTATTTGCACTGTGTATGGCAATGGGAGCGCAATAGTGACTCTTCTAAGCAGAAAACAACTCTTGCTCGTAGGACCAGAAACTGCATGGGATTCAACTCCGTTTAGGACTGGGAAACAAACGCTAGCTCGCCTTGCAAGAAACACACTCTGCTTTTGAGAAAACAGCACTCTTCTACTCTCCTGTGTTTCCTATAGGGCCAGAACAGTGAGCTTGCTCAGAACAAAAAAACTGTGCTTCCTACACACATGGGGCATATCTAGTTCAACTCTGCTTAGGAAACTGACCAGAACAGTAGCTTCTCTTCAGTCCAATACACTGTACTTGCTGGGAACAGACGCGAGTGCTATTTGCACTGTGTATGGCAATGGGAGCGCAATAGTGACTCTTCTTAGCAGAAAACAACTCTTGCTCGTAGGACCAGAAACTGCATGGGATTCAACTCCGTTTAGGACTGGGAAACAAACGCTAGCTCGCCTTGCAAGAAACACACTCTGCTTTTGAGAAAACAGCACTCTTCTACTCTCCTGTGTTTCCTATAGGGCCAGAACAGTGAGCTTGCTCAGAACAAAAGAACTGTGCTTCCTACACACACGGGGCATATCTAGTTCAACTCTGCTTAGGAAACTGACAAGAACAGTAGCTTCTCTTCAGTCCAATACACTGTACTTGCTGGGAACAGACGCGAGTGCTATTTGCACTGTATATGGCAATGGGAGCGCAATAGTGACTCTTCTTAGCAGAAAACAACTCTTGCTCGTAGGACCAGAAACTGCATGGGATTCTACTCCGTTTAGGACTGGGAAACAAACGCTAGCTCGCCTTGCAAGAAACACACTGTGCTTTTGAGAAAACAGCACTCTTCTACTCTCCTGTGTTTCCTATAGGGCCAGAACAGTGAGCTTGCTCAGAACAAATAAACTGTGCTTCTTACACACACGGGGCATATCTAGTTCAACTCTGCTTAGGAAACTGACCAGAACAGTAGCTTCTCTTCAGTCCAATACACTGTACTTGCTGGGAACAGACGCGAGTGCTATTTGCACTGTGTATGGCAATGGGAGCGCAATAGTGACTCTTCTTAGCAGAAAACAACTCTTGCTCGTAGGACCAGAAACTGCATGGGATTCAACTCCGTTTAGGACTGGGAAACAAACGCTAGCTCGCCTTGCAAGAAACACACTCTGCTTTTGAGAAAACAGCACTCTTCTACTCTCCTGTGTTTCCTATAGGGCCAGAACAGTGAGCTTGCTCAGAACAAAAGAACTGTGCTTCCTACACACACGGGGCATATCTAGTTCAACTCTGCTTAGGAAACTGACCAGAACAGTAGCTTCTCTTCAGTCCAATACACTGTACTTGCTGGGAACAGACGCGAGTGCTCTTTGCACTGTGTATGGCAATGGGAGCGCAATAGTGACTCTTCTTAGCAGAAAACAACTCTTGCTCGTAGGACCAGAAACTGCATGGGATTCAACTCCGTTTAGGACTGGGAAACAAACGCTAGCTCGCCTTGCAAGAAACACACTCTGCTTTTGAGAAAACAGCACTCTTCTACTCTCCTGTGTTTCCTATAGGGCCAGAACAGTGAGCTTGCTCAGAACAAAAGAACTGTGCTTCCTACACACACGGGGCATATCTAGTTCAACTCTGCTTAGGAAACTGACCAGAACAGTAGCTTCTCTTCAGTCCAATACACTGTACTTGCTGGGAACAGACGCGAGTGCTATTTGTACTGTGTATGGCAATGGGAGCACAATAGTGACTCTTCTTAGCAGAAAACAACTCTTGCTCGTAGGACCAGAAACTGCATGGGATTCAACTCCGTTTAGGACTGGGAAACAAACGCTAGCTCGCCTTGCAAGAAACACACTCTGCTTTTGAGAAAACAGCACTCTTCTACTCTCCTGTGTTTCCTATAGGGCCAGAACAGTGAGCTTGCTCAGAACAAAAGAACTGTGCTTCCTACACACACGGGGCATATCTAGTTCAACTCTGCTTAGGAAACTGACCAGAACAGTAGCTTCTCTTCAGTCCAATACACTGTACTTGCTGGGAACAGACGCGAGTGCTATTTGCACTGTGTATGGCAATGGGAGCGCAATAGTGACTCTTCTTAGCAGAAAACAACTCTTGCTCGTAGGACCAGAAACTGCATGGGATTCAACTCCGTTTAGGACTGGGAAACAAACGCTAGCTCGCCTTGCAAGAAACACACTCTGCTTTTGAGAAAACAGCACTCTTCTACTCTCCTGTGTTTCCTATAGGGCCAGAACAGTGAGCTTGCTCAGAACCAAAGAACTGTGCTTCCTACACACACGGGGCATATCTAGTTCAACTCTGCTTAGGAAACTGACCAGAACAGTAGCTTCTCTTCAGTCCAATACACTGTACTTGCTGGGAACAGACGCGAGTGCTATTTGCACTGTGTATGGCAATGGGAGCGCAATAGTGTCTCTTCTTAGCAGAAAACAACTCTTGCTCGTAGGACCAGAAACTGCATGGGATTCAACTCCGTTTAGGACTGGGAAACAAATGCTAGCTCGCCTTGCAAGAAACACACTCTGCTTTTGAGAAAACAGCACTCTTCTACTCTCCTGTGTTTCCTATAGGGCCAGAACAGTGAGCTTGCTCAGAACAAAAGAACTGTGCTTCCTACACACACGGGGCATATCTAGTTCAACTCTGCTTAGGAAACTGACAAGAACAGTAGCTTCTCTTCAGTCCAATACACTGTACTTGCTGGGAACAGACGCGAGTGCTATTTGCACTGTGTATGGCAATGGGAGCGCAATAGTGACTCTTCTTAGCAGAAAACAACTCTTGCTCGTAGGATCACAAACTGCATGGGATTCAACTCCGTTTAGGACTGGGAAACAAACGCTAGCTCGCCTTGCAAGAAACACACTCTGCTTTTGAGAAAACAGCACTCTTCTACTCTCCTGTGTTTCCTATAGGGCCAGAACAGTGAGCTTGCTCAGAACCAAAGAACTGTGCTTCCTACACACACGGGGCATATCTAGTTCAACTCTGCTTAGGAAACTGACCAGAACAGTAGCTTCTCTTCAGTCCAATACACTGTACTTGCTGGGAACAGACGCGAGTGCTATTTGTACTGTGTATGGCAATGGGAGCGCAATAGTGACTCTTCTTAGCAGAAAACAACTCTTGCTCGTAGGACCAGAAACTGCATGGGATTCAACTCCGTTTAGGACTGGGAAACAAACGCTAGCTCGCCTTGCAAGAAACACACTCTGCTTTTGAGAAAACAGCACTCTTCTACTCTCCTGTGTTTCCTATAGGGCCAGAACAGTGAGCTTGCTCAGAACAAAAGAACTGTGCTTCCTACACACACGGGGCATATCTAGTTCAACTCTGCTTAGGAAACTGACCAGAACAGTAGCTTCTCTTCAGTCCAATACACTGTACTTGCTGGGAACAGACGCGAGTGCTATTTGCACTGTGTATGGCAATGGGAGCGCAATAGTGACTCTTCTTAGCAGAAACAACTCTTGCTCGTAGGACCACAAACTGCATGGGATTCAACTCCGTTTAGGACTGGGAAACAAACGCCAGCTCGCCTTGCAAGAAACACACTCTGCTTTTGAGAAAACAGCACTCTTCTACTCTCCTGTGTTTCCTATAGGGCCAGAACAGTGAGCTTGCTCAGAACAAAAGAACTGTGCTTCGTACACACACGGGGCATATCTAGTTCAACTCTGCTTAGGAAACTGACCAGAACAGTAGCTTCTCTTCAGTCCAATACACTGTACTTGCTGGGAACAGACGCGAGTGCTATTTGCAGTGTGTATGGCAATGGGAGCGCAATAGTGACTCTTCTTAGCAGAAAACAACTCTTGCTCGTAGGACCAGAAACTGCATGGGATTCAACTCCGTTTAGGACTGGAAACAAACGCTAGCTCGCCTTGCAAGAAACACACTCTGCTTTTGAGAAAACAGCACTCTTCTACTCTCCTGTGTTTCCTATAGGGCCAGAACAGTGAGCTTGCTCAGAACCAAAGAACTGTGCTTCCTACACACACGGGGCATATCTAGTTCAACTCTGCTTAGGAAACTGACCAGAACAGTAGCTTCTCTTCAGTCCAATACACTGTACTTGCTGGGAACAGACGCGAGTGCTATTTGCACTGTGTATGGCAATGGGAGCGCAATAGTGTCTCTTCTTAGCAGAAAACAACTCTTGCTCGTAGGACCAGAAACTGCATGGGATTCAACTCCGTTTAGGACTGGGAAACAAATGCTAGCTCGCCTTGCAAGAAACACACTCTGCTTTTGAGAAAACAGCACTCTTCTACTCTCCTGTGTTTCCTATAGGGCCAGAACAGTGAGCTTGCTCAGAACAAAAGAACTGTGCTTCCTACACACACGGGGCATATCTAGTTCAACTCTGCTTAGGAAACTGACAAGAACAGTAGCTTCTCTTCAGTCCAATACACTGTACTTGCTGGGAACAGACGCGAGTGCTATTTGCACTGTGTATGGCAATGGGAGCGCAATAGTGACTCTTCTTAGCAGAAAACAACTCTTGCTCGTAGGACCACAAACTGCATGGGATTCAACTCCGTTTAGGACTGGGAAACAAACGCTAGCTCGCCTTGCAAGAAACACACTCTGCTTTTGAGAAAACAGCACTCTTCTACTCTCCTGTGTTTCCTATAGGGCCAGAACAGTGAGCTTGCTCAGAACCAAAGAACTGTGCTTCCTACACACACGGGGCATATCTAGTTCAACTCTGCTTAGGAAACTGACCAGAACAGTAGCTTCTCTTCAGTCCAATACACTGTACTTGCTGGGAACAGACGCGAGTGCTATTTGTACTGTGTATGGCAATGGGAGCGCAATAGTGACTCTTCTTAGCAGAAAACAACTCTTGCTCGTAGGACCAGAAACTGCATGGGATTCAACTCCGTTTAGGACTGGGAAACAAACGCTAGCTCGCCTTGCAAGAAACACACTCTGCTTTTGAGAAAACAGCACTCTTCTACTCTCCTGTGTTTCCTATAGGGCCAGAACAGTGAGCTTGCTCAGAACAAAAGAACTGTGCTTCCTACACACACGGGGCATATCTAGTTCAACTCTGCTTAGGAAACTGACCAGAACAGTAGCTTCTCTTCAGTCCAATACACTGTACTTGCTGGGAACAGACGCGAGTGCTATTTGCACTGTGTATGGCAATGGGAGCGCAATAGTGACTCTTCTTAGCAGAAAACAACTCTTGCTCGTAGGACCACAAACTGCATGGGATTCAACTCCGTTTAGGACTGGGAAACAAACGCTAGCTCGCCTTGCAAGAAACACACTCTGCTTTTGAGAAAACAGCACTCTTCTACTCTCCTGTGTTTCCTATAGGGCCAGAACAGTGAGCTTGCTCAGAACAAAAGAACTGTGCTTCGTACACACACGGGGCATATCTAGTTCAACTCTGCTTAGGAAACTGACCAGAACAGTAGCTTCTCTTCAGTCCAATACACTGTACTTGCTGGGAACAGACGCGAGTGCTATTTGCACTGTGTATGGCAATGGGAGCGCAATAGTGATTCTTCTTAGCAGAAAACAACTCTTGCTTGTAGGACCAGAAACTGCATGGGATTCAACTCTGTTTAGGACTGGGAAACAAACGCTAGCTCGCCTTGCAAGAAACACACTCTGCTTTGAGAAAACAGCAGCACTCTTCTACTCTCCTGTGTTTCCTATAGGGCCAGAACAGTGAGCTTGCTCAGAACAAAAGAACTGTGCTTCCTACACACACGGGGCATATCTAGTTCAACTCTGCTTAGGAAACTGACCAGAACAGTAGCTTCTCTTCAGTCCAATACACTGTACTTGCTGGGAACAGACGCGAGTGCTATTTGCACTGTGTATGGCAATGGGAGCGCAATAGTGACTCTTCTTAGCAGAAAACAACTCTTGCTCGTAGGACCACAAACTGCATGGGGATTCAACTCCGTTTAGGACTGGGAAACAAACGCCAGCTCGCCTTGCAAGAAACACACTCTGCTTTTGAGAAAACAGCAGCACTCTTCTACTCTCCTGTGTTTCCTATAGGGCCAGAACAGTGAGCTTGCTCAGAACCAAAGAACTGTGCTTCCTACACACACGGGGCATATCTAGTTCAACTCTGCTTAGGAAACTGACCAGAACAGTAGCTTCTCTTCAGTCCAATACACTGTACTTGCTGGGAACAGACGCGAGTGCTATTTGCACTGTGTATGGCAATGGGAGCGCAATAGTGACTCTTCTTAGCAGAAAACAACTCTTGCTCGTAGGACCACAAACTGCATGGGATTCAACTCCGTTTAGGACTGGGAAACAAACGCCAGCTCGCCTTGCAAGAAACACACTCTGCTTTTGAGAAAACAGCACTCTTCTACTCTCCTGTGTTTCCTATAGGGCCAGAACAGTGAGCTTGCTCAGAACAAAAGAACTGTGCTTCCTACACACACGGGGCATATCTAGTTCAACTCTGCTTAGGAAACTGACCAGAACAGTAGCTTCTCTTCAGTCCAATACACTGTACTTGCTGGGAACAGACGCGAGTACTATTTGCACTGTGTATGGCAATGGGAGCGCAATAGTGACTCTTCTTAGCAGAAAACATCTCTTGCTCGTAGGACCAGAAACTGCATGGGATTCAACTCCCGTTTAGGACTGGGGAAACAAACGCTAGCTCTCCTTGCAAGAAACACACTCTGCTTTTGAGAAAACAGCACTCTTCTACTCTCCTGTGTTTCCTATAGGGCCAGAACAGTGAGCTTGCTCAGAACCAAAGAACTGTGCTTCCTACACACACGGGGCATATCTAGTTCAACTCTGCTTAGGAAACTGACCAGAACAGTAGCTTCTCTTCAGTCCAATACACTCTACTTGCTGGGAACAGACGCGAGTGCTATTTGCACTGTGTATGGCAATGGGAGCACAATAGTGACTCTTCTAAGCAGAAAACAACTCTTGCTCGTAGGACCAGAAACTGCATGGGATTCAACTCCGTTTAGGACTGGGAAACAAACGCTAGCTCGCCTTGCAAGAAACACACTCTGCTTTTGAGAAAACAGCACTCTTCTACTCTCCTGTGTTTCCTATAGGGCCAGAACAGTGAGCTTGCTCAGAACAAATAAACTGTGCTTCTTACACACACGGGGCATATCTAGTTAAACTCTGCTTAGGAAACTGACCAGAACAGTAGCTTCTCTTCAGTCCAATACACTGTACTTGCTGGGAACAGACGCGAGTGCTATTTGCACTGTGTATGGCAATGGGATCGCAATAGTGACTCTTCTTAGCAGAAAACAACTCTTGCTCGTAGGACCAGAAACTGCATGGGATTCAACTCCGTTTAGGACTGGGAAACAAACGCTAGCTCGCCTTGCAAGAAACACACTCTGCTTTTGAGAAAACAGCACTCTTCTACTCTCCTGTGTTTCCTATAGGGCCAGAACAGTGAGCTTGCTCAGAACAAAAGAACTGTGCTTCCTACACACACGGGGCATATCTAGTTCAACTCTGCTTAGGAAACTGACCAGAACAGTAGCTTCTCTTCAGTCCAATACACTGTACTTGCTGGGAACAGACGCGAGTGCTATTTGCACTGTGTATGGCAATGGGAGCGCAATAGTGACTCTTCTTAGCAGAAAACAACTCTTGCTCGTAGGACCAGAAACTGCATGGGATTCAACTCCGTTTAGGACTGGGAAACAAACGCTAGCTCGCCTTGCAAGAAACACACTCTGCTTTTGAGAAAACAGCACTCTTCTACTCTCCTGTGTTTCCTATAGGGCCAGAACAGTGAGCTTGCTCAGAACCAAAGAACTGTGCTTCCTACACACACGGGGCATATCTAGTTCAACTCTGCTTAGGAAACTGACCAGAACAGTAGCTTCTCTTCAGTCCAATACACTGTACTTGCTGGGAACAGACGCGAGTGCTATTTGCACTGTGTATGGCAATGGGAGCGCAATAGTGACTCTTCTTAGCAGAAAACAACTCTTGCTCGTAGGACCAGAAACTGCATGGGATTCTACTTCGTTTAGGACTGGGAAACAAACGCTAGCTCGCCTTGCAAGAAACACACTCTGCTTTTGAGAAAACAGCACTCTTCTACTCTCCTGTGTTTCCTATAGGGCCAGAACAGTGAGCTTGCTCAGAACAAAAAAACTGTGCTTCCTACACACACGGGGCATATCTAGTTCAACTCTGCTTAGGAAACTGACAAGAACAGTAGCTTCTCTTCAGTCCAATACACTGTACTTGCTGGGAACAGACGCGAGTGCTATTTGCACTGTGTATGGCAATGGGAGCGCAATAGTGACTCTTCTTAGCAGAAAACAACTCTTGCTCGTAGGACCACAAACTGCATGGGATTCAACTCCGTTTAGGACTGGGAAACAAACGCTAGCTCGCCTTGCAAGAAACACACTCTGCTTTTGAGAAAACAGCACTCTTCTACTCTCCTGTGTTTCCTATAGGGCCAGAACAGTGAGCTTGCTCAGAACAAAAGAACTGTGCTTCATACACACACGGGGCATATCTAGTTCAACTCTGCTTAGGAAACTGACCAGAACAGTAGCTTCTCTTCAGTCCAATACACTGTACTTGCTGGGAACAGACGCGAGTGCTATTTGCACTGTGTATGGCAATGGGAGCGCAATAGTGACTCTTCTTAGCAGAAAACAACTCTTGCTCGTAGGACCACAAACTGCATGGGATTCAACTCCGATAGGACTGGGAAACAAACGCCAGCTCGCCTTGCAAGAAACACACTCTGCTTTTGAGAAAACAGCAGCACTCTTCTACTCTCCTGTGTTTCCTATAGGGCCAGAACAGTGAGCTTGCTCAGAACAAAAGAACTGTGCTTCCTACACACACGGGGCATATCTAGTTCAACTCTGCTTAGGAAACTGACCAGAACAGTAGCTTCTCTTCAGTCCAATACACTGTACTTGCTGGGAACAGACGCGAGTGCTATTTGCACTGTGTATGGCAATGGGAGCGCAATAGTGACTCTTCTTAGCAGAAAACAACTCTTGCTCGTAGGACCAGAAACTGCATGGGATTCAACTCCGTTTAGGACTGGGAAACAAACGCTAGCTCGCCTTGCAAGAAACACACTCTGCTTTTGAGAAAACAGCACTCTTCTACTCTCCTGTGTTTCCTATAGGGCCAGAACAGTGAGCTTGCTCAGAACCAAAGAACTGTGCTTCCTACACACACGGGGCATATCTAGTTCAACTCTGCTTAGGAAACTGACCAGAACAGTAGCTTCTCTTCAGTCCAATACACTCTACTTGCTGGGAACAGACGCGAGTGCTATTTGCACTGTGTATGGCAATGGGAGCGCAATAGTGACCTCTTCTAAGCAGAAAACAACTCTTGCTCGTAGGACCAGAAACTGCATGGGATTCAACTCCGTTTAGGACTGGGAAACAAACGCTAGCTCGCCTTGCAAGAAACACACTCTGCTTTTGAGAAAACAGCACTCTTCTACTCTCCTGTGTTTCCTATAGGGGCCAGAACAGTGAGCTTGCTCAGAACAAATAAACTGTGCTTCTTACACACACGGGGCATATCTAGTTAAACTCTGCTTAGGAAACTGACCAGAACAGTAGCTTCTCTTCAGTCCAATACACTGTACTTGCTGGGAACAGACGCGAGTGCTATTTGCACTGTGTATGGCAATGGGAGCGCAATAGTGACTCTTCTTAGCAGAAAACAACTCTTGCTCGTAGGACCAGAAACTGCATGGGATTCAACTCCGTTTAGGACTGGGAAACAAACGCTAGCTCGCCTTGCAAGAAACACACTCTGCTTTTGAGAAAACAGCACTCTTCTACTCTCCTGTGTTTCCTATAGGGCCAGAACAGTGAGCTTGCTCAGAACAAAAGAACTGTGCTTCCTACACACACGGGGCATATCTAGTTCAACTCTGCTTAGGAAACTGACCAGAACAGTAGCTTCTCTTCAGTCCAATACACTGTACTTGCTGGGGAACAGACGCGAGTGCTATTTGCACTGTGTATGGCAATGGGAGCGCAATAGTGACTCTTCTTAGCAGAAAACAACTCTTGCTCGTAGGACCACAAACTGCATGGGATTCAACTCCGTTTAGGACTGGGAAACAAACGCTAGCTCGCCTTGCAAGAAACACACTCTGCTTTTGAGAAAACAGCACTCTTCTACTCTCCTGTGTTTCCTATAGGGCCAGAACAGTGAGCTTGCTCAGAACCAAAGAACTGTGCTTCCTACACACACGGGGCATATCTAGTTCAACTCTGCTTAGGAAACTGACCAGAACAGTAGCTTCTCTTCAGTCCAATACACTGTACTTGCTGGGAACAGACACGAGTGCTATTTGCACTGTGTATGGCAATGGGAGCGCAATAGTGTCTCTTCTTAGCAGAAAACAACTCTTGCTCGTAGGACCAGAAACTACATGGGATTCTACTCCGTTTAGGACTGGGAAACAAACGCTAGCTCGCCTTGCAAGAAACACACTCTGCTTTTGAGAAAACAGCACTCTTCTACTCTCCTGTGTTTCCTATAGGGCCAGAACAGTGAGCTTGCTCAGAACAAAAGAACTGTGCTTCCTACACACACGGGGCATATCTAGTTCAACTCTGCTTAGGAAACTGACCAACAGTAGCTTCTCTTCAGTCCAATACACTGTACTTGCTGGGAACAGACGCGAGTGCTATTTGCACTGTGTATGGCAATGGGAGCGCAATAGTGACTCTTCTTAGCAGAAAACAACTCTTGCTCGTAGGACCAGAAACTGCATGGGATTCAACTCCGTTTAGGACTGGGAAACAAACGCTAGCTCGCCTTGCAAGAAACACACTCTGCTTTTGAGAAAACAGCACTCTTCTACTCTCCTGTGTTTCCTATAGGGCCAGAACAGTGAGCTTGCTCAGAACCAAAGAACTGTGCTTCCTACACACACGGGGCATATCTAGTTCAACTCTGCTTAGGAAACTGACCAGAACAGTAGCTTCTCTTCAGTCCAATACACTGTAACTTGCTGGGAACAGACGCGAGTGCTATTTGCACTGTGTATGGCAATGGGAGCGCAATAGTGACTCTTCTTAGCAGAAAACAACTCTTGCTCGTAGGACCAGAAACTGCATTGGATTCTACTCCGTTTAGGACTGGGAAACAAACGCTAGCTCGCCTTGCAAGAAACACACTCTGCTTTTGAGAAAACAGCACTCTTCTACTCTCCTGTGTTTCCTATAGGGCCAGAACAGTGAGCTTGCTCAGAACAAAAGAACTGTGCTTCCTACACACACGGGGCATATCTAGTTCAACTCTGCTTAGGAAACTGACAAGAACAGTAGCTTCTCTTCAGTCCAATACACTGTACTTGCTGGGAACAGACGCGAGTGCTATTTGCACTGTGTATGGCAATGGGAGCGCAATAGTGACTCTTCTTAGCAGAAAACAACTCTTGCTCGTAGGACCACAAACTGCATGGGATTCAACTCCGTTTAGGACTGGGAAACAAACGCTAGCTCGCCTTGCAAGAAACACACTCTGCTTTTGAGAAAACAGCACTCTTCTACTCTCCTGTGTTTCCTATAGGGCCAGAACAGTGAGCTTGCTCAGAACAAAAGAACTGTGCTTCATACACACACGGGGCATATCTAGTTCAACTCTGCTTAGGAAACTGACCAGAACAGTAGCTTCTCTTCAGTCCAATACACTGTATTTGCTGGGAACAGACGCGAGAGCTATTTGCACTGTGTATGGCAATGGGAGCGCAATAGTGACTCTTCTTAGCAGAAAACAACTCTTGCTCGTAGGACCACAAACTGCATGGGATTCAACTCCGTTTAGGACTGGGAAACAAACGCTAGCTCGCCTTGCAAGAAACACACTGTGCTTTTGAGAAAACAGCACTCTTCTACTCTCCTGTGTTTCCTATAGGGCCAGAACAGTGAGCTTGCTCAGAACAAAAGAACTGTGCTTCCTACACACACGGGGCATATCTAGTTCAACTCTGCTTAGGAAACTGACCCAGAACAGTAGCTTCTCTTCAGTCCAATACACTGTACTTGCTGGGAACAGACGCGAGTGCTATTTGCACTGTGTATGGCAATGGGAGCGCAATAGTGACTCTTCTTAGCAGAAAACAACTCTTGCTTGTAGGACCAGAAACTGCATGGGATTCAACTCCGTTTAGGACTGGGAAACAAACGCTAGCTCGCCTTGCAAGAAACACACTCTGCTTTTGAGAAAACAGCAGCACTCTTCTACTCTCCTGTGTTTCCTATAGGGCCAGAACAGTGAGCTTGCTCAGAACAAAAGAACTGTGCTTCCTACACACACGGGGCATATCTAGTTCAACTCTGCTTAGGAAACTGACCAGAACAGTAGCTTCTCTTCAGTCCAATACACTGTACTTGCTGGGAACAGACGCGAGTGCTATTTGCACTGTGTATGGCAATGGGAGCGCAATAGTGACTCTTCTTAGCAGAAAACAACTCTTGCTCATAGGACCACAAACTGCATGGGATTCAACTCCGTTTAGGACTGGGAAACAAACGCCCAGCTCGCCTTGCAAGAAACACACTCTGCTTTTGAGAAAACAGCAGCACTCTTCTACTCTCCTGTGTTTCCTATAGGGCCAGAACAGTGAGCTTGCTCAGAACAAAAGAACTGTGCTTCCTACACACACGGGGCATATCTAGTTCAACTCTGCTTAGGAAACTGACCAGAACAGTAGCTTCTCTTCAGTCCAATACACTGTACTTGCTGGGAACAGACGCGAGTGCTATTTGCACTGTGTATGGCAATGGGAGCGCAATAGTGACTCTTCTTAGCAGAAAACAACTCTTGCTCGTAGGACCAGAAACTGCATGGGATTCAACTCCGTTTAGGACTGGGAAACAAACGCTAGCTCGCCTTGCAAGAAACACACTCTGCTTTTGAGAAAACAGCACTCTTCTACTCTCCTGTGTTTCCTATAGGGCCAGAACAGTGAGCTTGCTCAGAACCAAAGAACTGTGCTTCCTACACACACGGGGCATATCTAGTTCAACTCTGCTTAGGAAACTGACCAGAACAGTAGCTTCTCTTCAGTCCAATACACTGTACTTGCTGGGAACAGACGCGAGTGCTATTTGCACTGTGTATGGCAATGGGAGCGCAATAGTGACTCTTCTTAGCAGAAAAACAAACTCTTGCTCGTAGGACCAGAAACTGCATTGGATTCTACTCCGTTTAGGGACTGGGAAACAAACGCTAGCTCGCCTTGCAAGAAACACACTCTGCTTTTGAGAAAACAGCACTCTTCTACTCTCCTGTGTTTCCTATAGGGCCAGAACAGTGAGCTTGCTCAGAACAAAAGAACTGTGCTTCCTACACACACGGGGCATATCTAGTTCAACTCTGCTTAGGAAACTGACAAGAACAGTAGCTTCTCTTCAGTCCAATACACTGTACTTGCTGGGAACAGACGCGAGTGCTATTTGCACTGTGTATGGCAATGGGAGCGCAATAGTGACTCTTCTTAGCAGAAAACAACTCTTGCTCGTAGGACCACAAACTGCATGGGATTCAACTCCGTTTAGGACTGGGAAACAAACGCTAGCTCGCCTTGCAAGAAACACACTCTGCTTTTGAGAAAACAGCACTCTTCTACTCTCCTGTGTTTCCTATAGGGCCAGAACAGTGAGCTTGCTCAGAACAAAAGAACTGTGCTTCCTACACACACGGGGCATATCTAGTTCAACTCTGCTTAGGAAACTGACCAGAACAGTAGCTTCTCTTCAGTCCAATACACTGTACTTGCTGGGAACAGACGCGAGAGCTATTTGCACTGTGTATGGCAATGGGAGCGCAATAGTGACTCTTCTTAGCAGAAAACAACTCTTGCTCGTAGGACCAGAAACTGCATGGGATTCAACTCCGTTTAGGACTGGGAAACAAACGCTAGCTCGCCTTGAACACACTGTGCTTTTGAGAAAACAGCACTCTTCTACTCTCCTGTGTTTCCTATAGGGCCAGAACAGTGAGCTTGCTCAGAACAAAAGAACTGTGCTTCCTACACACACGGGGCATATCTAGTTCAACTCTGCTTAGGAAACTGACCAGAACAGTAGCTTCTCTTCAGTCCAATACACTGTACTTGCTGGGAACAGACGCGAGTGCTATTTGCACTGTGTATGGCAATGGGAGCGCAATAGTGACTCTTCTTAGCAGAAAACAACTCTTGCTCGTAGGACCAGAAACTGCATGGGATTCAACTCCGTTTAGGACTGGGAAACAAACGCTAGCTCGCCTTGCAAGAAACACACTCTGCTTTTGAGAAAACAGCACTCTTCTACTCTCCTGTGTTTCCTATAGGGCCAGAACAGTGAGCTTGCTCAGAACCAAAGAACTGTGCTTCCTACACACACGGGGCATATCTAGTTCAACTCTGCTTAGGAAACTGACCAGAACAGTAGCTTCTCTTCAGTCCAATACACTCTACTTGCTGGGAACAGACGCGAGTGCTATTTGCACTGTGTATGGCAATGGGAGCGCAATAGTGACTCTTCTAAGCAGAAAACAACTCTTGCTCGTAGGACCAGAAACTGCATGGGATTCAACTCCGTTTAGGACTGGGAAACAAACGCTAGCTCGCCTTGCAAGAAACACACTCTGCTTTTGAGAAAACAGCACTCTTCTACTCTCCTGTGTTTCCTATAGGGCCAGAACAGTGAGCTTGCTCAGAACAAATAAACTGTGCTTCTTACACACACGGGGCATATCTAGTTAAACTCTGCTTAGGAAACTGACCAGAACAGTAGCTTCTCTTCAGTCCAATACACTGTACTTGCTGGGAACAGACGCGAGTGCTATTTGCACTGTGTATGGCAATGGGAGCGCAATAGTGACTCTTCTTAGCAGAAAACAACTCTTGCTCGTAGGACCAGAAACTGCATGGGATTCAACTCCGTTTAGGACTGGGAAACAAACGCTAGCTCGCCTTGCAAGAAACACACTCTGCTTTTGAGAAAACAGCACTCTTCTACTCTCCTGTGTTTCCTATAGGGCCAGAACAGTGAGCTTGCTCAGAACAAAAGAACTGTGCTTCCTACACACACGGGGCATATCTAGTTCAACTCTGCTTAGGAAACTGACCAGAACAGTAGCTTCTCTTCAGTCCAATACACTGTACTTGCTGGGAACAGACGCGAGTGCTATTTGCACTGTGTATGGCAATGGGAGCGCAATAGTGACTCTTCTTAGCAGAAAACAACTCTTGCTCGTAGGACCACAAACTGCATGGGATTCAACTCCGTTTAGGACTGGGAAACAAACGCTAGCTCGCCTTGCAAGAAACACACTCTGCTTTTGAGAAAACAGCACTCTTCTACTCTCCTGTGTTTCCTATAGGGCCAGAACAGTGAGCTTGCTCAGAACCAAAGAACTGTGCTTCCTACACACACGGGGCATATCTAGTTCAACTCTGCTTAGGAAACTGACCAGAACAGTAGCTTCTCTTCAGTCCAATACACTGTACTTGCTGGGAACAGACGCGAGTGCTATTTGCACTGTGTATGGCAATGGGAGCGCAATAGTGTCTCTTCTTAGCAGAAAACAACTCTTGCTCGTAGGACCAGAAACTACATGGGATTCTACTCCGTTTAGGACTGGGAAACAAACGCTAGCTCGCCTTGCAAGAAACACACTCTGCTTTTGAGAAAACAGCACTCTTCTACTCTCCTGTGTTTCCTATAGGGCCAGAACAGTGAGCTTGCTCAGAACAAAAGAACTGTGCTTCCTACACACACGGGGCATATCTAGTTCAACTCTGCTTAGGAAACTGACCAGAACAGTAGCTTCTCTTCAGTCCAATACACTGTACTTGCTGGGAACAGACGCGAGTGCTATTTGCACTGTGTATGGCAATGGGAGCGCAATAGTGACTCTTCTTAGCAGAAAACAACTCTTGCTCGTAGGACCAGAAACTGCATGGGATTCAACTCCGTTTAGGACTGGGAAACAAACGCTAGCTCGCCTTGCAAGAAACACACTCTGCTTTTGAGAAAACAGCACTCTTCTACTCTCCTGTGTTTCCTATAGGGCCAGAACAGTGAGCTTGCTCAGAACCAAAGAACTGTGCTTCCTACACACACGGGGCATATCTAGTTCAACTCTGCTTAGGAAACTGACCAGAACAGTAGCTTCTCTTCAGTCCAATACACTGTACTTGCTGGGAACAGACGCGAGTGCTATTTGCACTGTGTATGGCAATGGGAGCGCAATAGTGACTCTTCTTAGCAGAAAACAACTCTTGCTCGTAGGACCAGAAACTGCATTGGATTCTACTCCGTTTAGGACTGGGAAACAAACGCTAGCTCGCCTTGCAAGAAACACACTCTGCTTTTGAGAAAACAGCACTCTTCTACTCTCCTGTGTTTCCTATAGGGCCAGAACAGTGAGCTTGCTCAGAACAAAAGAACTGTGCTTCCTACACACACGGGGCATATCTAGTTCAACTCTGCTTAGGAAACTGACAAGAACAGTAGCTTCTCTTCAGTCCAATACACTGTACTTGCTGGGAACAGACGCGAGTGCTATTTGCACTGTGTATGGCAATGGGAGCGCAATAGTGACTCTTCTTAGCAGAAAACAACTCTTGCTCGTAGGACCACAAACTGCATGGGATTCAACTCCGTTTAGGACTGGGAAACAAACGCTAGCTCGCCTTGCAAGAAACACACTCTGCTTTTGAGAAAACAGCACTCTTCTACTCTCCTGTGTTTCCTATAGGGCCAGAACAGTGAGCTTGCTCAGAACAAAAGAACTGTGCTTCATACACACACGGGGCATATCTAGTTCAACTCTGCTTAGGAAACTGACCAGAACAGTAGCTTCTCTTCAGTCCAATACACTGTACTTGCTGGGAACAGACGCGAGAGCTATTTGCACTGTGTATGGCAATGGGAGCGCAATAGTGACTCTTCTTAGCAGAAAACAACTCTTGCTCGTAGGACCAGAAACTGCATGGGATTCAACTCCGTTTAGGACTGGGAAACAAACGCTAGCTCGCCTTGCAAGAAACACACTGTGCTTTTGAGAAAACAGCACTCTTCTACTCTCCTGTGTTTCCTATAGGGCCAGAACAGTGAGCTTGCTCAGAACAAAAGAACTGTGCTTCCTACACACACGGGGCATATCTAGTTCAACTCTGCTTAGGAAACTGACCAGAACAGTAGCTTCTCTTCAGTCCAATACACTGTACTTGCTGGGAACAGACGCGAGTGCTATTTGCACTGTGTATGGCAATGGGAGCGCAATAGTGACTCTTCTTAGCAGAAAACAACTCTTGCTTGTAGGACCAGAAACTGCATGGGATTCAACTCCGTTTAGGACTGGGAAACAAACGCTAGCTCGCCTTGCAAGAAACACACTCTGCTTTTGAGAAAACAGCAGCACTCTTCTACTCTCCTGTGTTTCCTATAGGGCCAGAACAGTGAGCTTGCTCAGAACAAAAGAACTGTGCTTCCTACACACACGGGGCATATCTAGTTCAACTCTGCTTAGGAAACTGACCAGAACAGTAGCTTCTCTTCAGTCCAATACACTGTACTTGCTGGGAACAGACGCGAGTGCTATTTGCACTGTGTATGGCAATGGGAGCGCAATAGTGACTCTTCTTAGCAGAAAACAACTCTTGCTCGTAGGACCACAAACTGCATGGGATTCAACTCCGTTTAGGACTGGGAAACAAACGCCAGCTCGCCTTGCAAGAAACACACTCTGCTTTTGAGAAAACAGCAGCACTCTTCTACTCTCCTGTGTTTCCTATAGGGCCAGAACAGTGAGCTTGCTCAGAACCAAAGAACTGTGCTTCCTACACACACGGGGCATATCTAGTTCAACTCTGCTTAGGAAACTGACCAGAACAGTAGCTTCTCTTCAGTCCAATACACTGTACTTGCTGGGAACAGACGCGAGTGCTATTTGCACTGTGTATGGCAATGGGAGCGCAATAGTGACTCTTCTTAGCAGAAAACAACTCTTGCTCGTAGGACCAGAAACTGCATTGGATTCTACTCCGTTTAGGACTGGGAAACAAACGCTAGCTCGCCTTGCAAGAAACACACTCTGCTTTTGAGAAAACAGCACTCTTCTACTCTCCTGTGTTTCCTATAGGGCCAGAACAGTGAGCTTGCTCAGAACAAAAGAACTGTGCTTCCTACACACACGGGGCATATCTAGTTCAACTCTGCTTAGGAAACTGACAAGAACAGTAGCTTCTCTTCAGTCCAATACACTGTACTTGCTGGGAACAGACGCGAGTGCTATTTGCACTGTGTATGGCAATGGGAGCGCAATAGTGACTCTTCTTAGCAGAAAACAACTCTTGCTCGTAGGACCACAAACTGCATGGGATTCAACTCCGTTTAGGACTGGGAAACAAACGCTAGCTCGCCTTGCAAGAAACACACTCTGCTTTTGAGAAAACAGCACTCTTCTACTCTCCTGTGTTTCCTATAGGGCCAGAACAGTGAGCTTGCTCAGAACAAAAGAACTGTGCTTCATACACACACGGGGCATATCTAGTTCAACTCTGCTTAGGAAACTGACCAGAACAGTAGCTTCTCTTCAGTCCAATACACTGTACTTGCTGGGAACAGACGCGAGAGCTATTTGCACTGTGTATGGCAATGGGAGCGCAATAGTGACTCTTCTTAGCAGAAAACAACTCTTGCTCGTAGGACCAGAAACTGCATGGGATTCAACTCCGTTTAGGACTGGGAAACAAACGCTAGCTCGCCTTGCAAGAAACACACTGTGCTTTTGAGAAAACAGCACTCTTCTACTCTCCTGTGTTTCCTATAGGGCCAGAACAGTGAGCTTGCTCAGAACAAAAGAACTGTGCTTCCTACACACACGGGGCATATCTAGTTCAACTCTGCTTAGGAAACTGACCAGAACAGTAGCTTCTCTTCAGTCCAATACACTGTACTTGCTGGGAACAGACGCGAGTGCTATTTGCACTGTGTATGGCAATGGGAGCGCAATAGTGACTCTTCTTAGCAGAAAACAACTCTTGCTTGTAGGACCAGAAACTGCATGGGATTCAACTCCGTTTAGGACTGGGAAACAAACGCTAGCTCGCCTTGCAAGAAACACACTCTGCTTTTGAGAAAACAGCAGCACTCTTCTACTCTCCTGTGTTTCCTATAGGGCCAGAACAGTGAGCTTGCTCAGAACAAAAGAACTGTGCTTCCTACACACACGGGGCATATCTAGTTCAACTCTGCTTAGGAAACTGACCAGAACAGTAGCTTCTCTTCAGTCCAATACACTGTACTTGCTGGGAACAGACGCGAGTGCTATTTGCACTGTGTATGGCAATGGGAGCGCAATAGTGACTCTTCTTAGCAGAAAACAACTCTTGCTCGTAGGACCACAAACTGCATGGGATTCAACCCCGTTTAGGACTGGGAAACAAACGCCAGCTCGCCTTGCAAGAAACACACTCTGCTTTTGAGAAAACAGCAGCACTCTTCTACTCTCCTGTGTTTCCTATAGGGCCAGAACAGTGAGCTTGCTCAGAACAAAAGAACTGTGCTTCCTACACACACGGGGCATATCTAGTTCAACTCTGCTTAGGAAACTGACCAGAACAGTAGCTTCTCTTCAGTCCAATACACTGTACTTGCTGGGAACAGACGCGAGTGCTATTTGCACTGTGTATGGCAATGGGAGCGCAATAGTGACTCTTCTTAGCAGAAAACAACTCTTGCTCGTAGGACCAGAAACTGCATGGGATTCAACTCCGTTTAGGACTGGGAAACAAACGCTAGCTCGCCTTGCAAGAAACACACTCTGCTTTTGAGAAAACAGCACTCTTCTACTCTCCTGTGTTTCCTATAGGGCCAGAACAGTGAGCTTGCTCAGAACCAAAGAACTGTGCTTCCTACACACACGGGGCATATCTAGTTCAACTCTGCTTAGGAAACTGACCAGAACAGTAGCTTCTCTTCAGTCCAATACACTCTACTTGCTGGGAACAGACGCGAGTGCTATTTGCACTGTGTATGGCAATGGGAGCGCAATAGTGACTCTTCTTAGCAGAAAACAACTCTTGCTCGTAGGACCAGAAACTGCATGGGATTCAACTCCGTTTAGGACTGGGAAACAAACGCTAGCTCGCCTTGCAAGAAACACACTCTGCTTTTGAGAAAACAGCACTCTTCTACTCTCCTGTGTTTCCTATAGGGCCAGAACAGTGAGCTTGCTCAGAACCAAAGAACTGTGCTTCCTACACACACGGGGCATATCTAGTTCAACTCTGCTTAGGAAACTGACCAGAACAGTAGCTTCTCTTCAGTCCAATACACTCTACTTGCTGGGAACAGACGCGAGTGCTATTTGCACTGTGTATGGCAATGGGAGCGCAATAGTGACTCTTCTAAGCAGAAAACAACTCTTGCTCGTAGGACCAGAAACTGCATGGGATTCAACTCCGTTTAGGACTGGGAAACAAACGCTAGCTCGCCTTGCAAGAAACACACTCTGCTTTTGAGAAAACAGCACTCTTCTACTCTCCTGTGTTTCCTATAGGGCCAGAACAGTGAGCTTGCTCAGAACAAATAAACTGTGCTTCTTACACACACGGGGCATATCTAGTTAAACTCTGCTTAGGAAACTGACCAGAACAGTAGCTTCTCTTCAGTCCAATACACTGTACTTGCTGGGAACAGACGCGAGTGCTATTTGCACTGTGTATGGCAATGGGAGCGCAATAGTGACTCTTCTTAGCAGAAAACAACTCTTGCTCGTAGGACCAGAAACTGCATGGGATTCAACTCCGTTTAGGACTGGGAAACAAACGCTAGCTCGCCTTGCAAGAAACACACTCTGCTTTTGAGAAAACAGCACTCTTCTACTCTCCTGTGTTTCCTATAGGGCCAGAACAGTGAGCTTGCTCAGAACAAAAGAACTGTGCTTCCTACACACACGGGGCATATCTAGTTCAACTCTGCTTAGGAAACTGACCAGAACAGTAGCTTCTCTTCAGTCCAATACACTGTACTTGCTGGGAACAGACGCGAGTGCTATTTGCACTGTGTATGGCAATGGGAGCGCAATAGTGACTCTTCTTAGCAGAAAACAACTCTTGCTCGTAGGACCACAAACTGCATGGGATTCAACTCCGTTTAGGACTGGGAAACAAACGCTAGCTCGCCTTGCAAGAAACACACTCTGCTTTTGAGAAAACAGCACTCTTCTACTCTCCTGTGTTTCCTATAGGGCCAGAACAGTGAGCTTGCTCAGAACCAAAGAACTGTGCTTCCTACACACACGGGGCATATCTAGTTCAACTCTGCTTAGGAAACTGACCAGAACAGTAGCTTCTCTTCAGTCCAATACACTGTACTTGCTGGGAACAGACGCGAGTGCTATTTGCACTGTGTATGGCAATTGGAGCGCAATAGTGTCTCTTCTTAGCAGAAAACAACTCTTGCTCGTAGGACCAGAAACTACATGGGATTCTACTCCGTTTAGGACTGGGAAACAAACGCTAGCTCGCCTTGCAAGAAACACACTCTGCTTTTGAGAAAACAGCACTCTTCTACTCTCCTGTGTTTCCTATAGGGCCAGAACAGTGAGCTTGCTCAGAACAAAAAAACTGTGCTTCCTACACACACGGGGCATATCTAGTTCAACTCTGCTTAGGAAACTGACCAGAACAGTAGCTTCTCTTCAGTCCAATACACTGTACTTGCTGGGAACAGACGCGAGTGCTATTTGCACTGTGTATGGCAATGGGAGCGCAATAGTGACTCTTCTTAGCAGAAAACAACTCTTGCTCGTAGGACCACAAGCTGCATGGGATTCAACTCCGTTTAGGACTGGGAAACAAACGCTAGCTCGCCTTGCAAGAAACACACTCTGCTTTTGAGAAAACAGCACTCTTCTACTCTCCTGTGTTTCCTATAGGGCCAGAACAGTGAGCTTGCTCAGAACAAAAGAACTGTGCTTCCTACACACACGGGGCATATCTAGTTCAACTCTGCTTAGGAAACTGACCAGAACAGTAGCTTCTCTTCAGTCCAATACACTGTACTTGCTGGGAACAGACGCGAGAGCTATTTGCACTGTGTATGGCAATGGGAGCGCAATAGTGACTCTTCTTAGCAGAAAACAACTCTTGCTCGTAGGACCACAAACTGCATGGGATTCAACTCCGTTTAGGACTGGGAAACAAACGCTAGCTGGCCTTGCAAGAAACACACTGTGCTTTTGAGAAAACAGCACTCTTCTACTCTCCTGTGTTTCCTATAGGGCCAGAACAGTGAGCTTGCTCAGAACAAAAGAACTGTGCTTCCTACACACACGGAGCATATCTAGTTCAACTCTGCTTAGGAAACTGACCAGAACAGTAGCTTCTCTTCAGTCCAATACACTGTACTTGCTGGGAACAGACGCGAGTGCTATTTGCACTGTGTATGGCAATGGGAGCGCAATAGTGACTCTTCTTAGCAGAAAACAACTCTTGCTCGTAGGACCAGAAACTGCATGGGATTCAACTCCGTTTAGGACTGGGAAACAAACGCTAGCTCGCCTTGCAAGAAACACACTCTGCTTTTGAGAAAACAGCACTCTTCTACTCTCCTGTGTTTCCTATAGGGCCAGAACAGTGAGCTTGCTCAGAACAAAAGAACTGTGCTTCATACACACACGGGGCATATCTAGTTCAACTCTACTTAGGAAACTGACCAGAACAGTAGCTTCTCTTCAGTCCAATACACTGTACTTGCTGGGAACAGATGCGAGTGCTATTTGCACTGTGTATGGCAATGGGAGCGCAATAGTGACTCTTCTTAGCAGAAAACAACTCTTGCTCGTAGGACCAGAAACTGCATGGGATTCAACTCCGTTTAGGACTGGGAAACAAACGCTAGCTCGCCTTGCAAGAAACACACTCTGCTTTTGAGAAAACAGCACTCTTCTACTCTCCTGTGTTTCCTATAGGGCCAGAACAGTGAGCTTGCTCAGAACCAAAGAACTGGGCTTCCTACACACACGGGGCATATCTAGTTCAACTCTGCTTAGGAAACTGACCAGAACAGTAGCTTCTCTTCAGTCCAATACACTGTACTTGCTGGGAACAGACGCGAGTGCTATTTGCACTGTGTATGGCAATGGGAGCGCAATAGTGACTCTTCTTAGCAGAAAACAACTCTTGCTCGTAGGACCACAAACTGCATGGGATTCAACTCCGTTTAGGACTGGGAAACAAACGCTAGCTCGCCTTGCAAGAAACACACTCTGCTTTTGAGAAAACAGCACTCTTCTACTCTCCTGTGTTTCCTATAGGGCCAGAACAGTGAGCTTGCTCAGAACCAAAGAACTGTGCTTCCTACACACACGGGGCATATCTAGTTCAACTCTGCTTAGGAAACTGACCAGAACAGTAGCTTCTCTTCAGTCCAATACACTGTACTTGCTGGGAACAGACGCGAGTGCTATTTGCACTGTGTATGGCAATGGGAGCGCAATAGTGTCTCTTCTTAGCAGAAAACAACTCTTGCTCGTAGGACCAGAAACTACATGGGATTCTACTCCGTTTAGGACTGGGAAACAAACGCTAGCTCGCCTTGCAAGAAACACACTCTGCTTTTGAGAAAACAGCACTCTTCTACTCTCCTGTGTTTCCTATAGGGCCAGAACAGTGAGCTTGCTCAGAACAAAAAAACTGTGCTTCCTACACACACGGGGCATATCTAGTTCAACTCTGCTTAGGAAACTGACCAGAACAGTAGCTTCTCTTCAGTCCAATACACTGTACTTGCTGGGAACAGACGCGAGTGCTATTTGCACTGTGTATGGCAATGGGAGCGCAATAGTGACTCTTCTTAGCAGAAAACAACTCTTGCTCGTAGGACCACAAACTGCATGGGATTCAACTCCGTTTAGGACTGGGAAACAAACGCTAGCTCGCCTTGCAAGAAACACACTCTGCTTTTGAGAAAACAGCACTCTTCTACTCTCCTGTGTTTCCTATAGGGCCAGAACAGTGAGCTTGCTCAGAACAAAAGAACTGTGCTTCCTACACACACGGGGCATATCTAGTTCAACTCTGCTTAGGAAACTGACCAGAACAGTAGCTTCTCTTCAGTCCAATACACTGTACTTGCTGGGAACAGACGCGAGAGCTATTTGCACTGTGTATGGCAATGGGAGCGCAATAGTGACTCTTCTTAGCAGAAAACAACTCTTGCTCGTAGGACCACAAACTGCATGGGATTCAACTCCGTTTAGGACTGGGAAACAAACGCTAGCTGGCCTTGTAAGAAACACACTGTGCTTTTGAGAAAACAGCACTCTTCTACTCTCCTGTGTTTCCTATAGGGCCAGAACAGTGAGCTTGCTCAGAACAAAAGAACTGTGCTTCCTACACACACGGAGCATATCTAGTTCAACTCTGCTTAGGAAACTGACCAGAACAGTAGCTTCTCTTCAGTCCAATACACTGTACTTGCTGGGAACAGACGCGAGTGCTATTTGCACTGTGTATGGCAATGGGAGCGCAATAGTGACTCTTCTTAGCAGAAAACAACTCTTGCTCGTAGGACCAGAAACTGCATGGGATTCAACTCCGTTTAGGACTGGGAAACAAACGCTAGCTCGCCTTGCAAGAAACACACTCTGCTTTTGAGAAAACAGCACTCTTCTACTCTCCTGTGTTTCCTATAGGGCCAGAACAGTGAGCTTGCTCAGAACAAAAGAACTGTGCTTCATACACACACGGGGCATATCTAGTTCAACTCTACTTAGGAAACTGACCAGAACAGTAGCTTCTCTTCAGTCCAATACACTGTACTTGCTGGGAACAGACGCGAGTGCTATTTGCACTGTGTATGGCAATGGGAGCGCAATAGTGACTCTTCTTAGCAGAAAACAACTCTTGCTCGTAGGACCAGAAACTGCATGGGATTCAACTCCGTTTAGGACTGGGAAACAAACGCTAGCTCGCCTTGCAAGAAACACACTCTGCTTTTGAGAAAACAGCACTCTTCTACTCTCCTGTGTTTCCTATAGGGTCAGAACAGTGAGCTTGCTCAGAACCAAAGAACTGGGCTTCCTACACACACGGGGCATATCTAGTTCAACTCTGCTTAGGAAACTGACCAGAACAGTAGCTTCTCTTCAGTCCAATACACTGTACTTGCTGGGAACAGACGCGAGTGCTATTTGCACTGTGTATGGCAATGGGAGCGCAATAGTGACTCTTCTTAGCAGAAAACAACTCTTGCTCGTAGGACCAGAAACTGCATGGGATTCTACTCCGTTTAGGACTGGGAAACAAACGCTAGCTCGCCTTGCAAGAAACACACTCTGCTTTTGAGAAAACAGCACTCTTCTACTCTCCTGTGTTTCCTATAGGGCCAGAACAGTGAGCTTGCTCAGAACAAAAGAACTGTGCTTCCTACACACACGGGGCATATCTAGTTCAACTCTGCTTAGGAAACTGACCAGAACAGTAGCTTCTCTTCAGTCCAATACACTGTACTTGCTGGGAACAGACGCGAGTGCTATTTGCACTGTGTATGGCAATGGGAGCGCAATAGTGACTCTTCTTAGCAGAAAACAACTCTTGCTCGTAGGACCAGAAACTGCATGGGATTCAACTCTGTTTAGGACTGGGAAACAAACGCTAGCTCGCCTTGCAAGAAACACACTCTGCTTTTGAGAAAACAGCACTCTTCTACTCTCCTGTGTTTCCTATAGGGCCAGAACAGTGAGCTTGCTCAGAACCAAAGAACTGTGCTTCCTACACACACGGGGCATATCTAGTTCAACTCTGCTTAGGAAACTGACCAGAACAGTAGCTTCTCTTCAGTCCAATACACTGTACTTGCTGGGAACAGACGCGAGTGCTATTTGCACTGTGTATGGCAATGGGAGCGCAATAGTGACTCTTCTTAGCAGAAAACAACTCTTGCTCGTAGGACCAGAAACTGCATGGGATTCAACTCCGTTTAGGACTGGGAAACAAACGCTAGCTCGCCTTGCAAGAAACACACTCTGCTTTTGAGAAAACAGCACTCTTCTACTCTCCTGTGTTTCCTATAGGGCCAGAACAGTGAGCTTGCTCAGAACCAAAGAACTGTGCTTCCTACACACACGGGGCATATCTAGTTCAACTCTGCTTAGGAAACTGACCAGAACAGTAGCTTCTCTTCAGTCCAATACACTGTACTTGCTGGGAACAGACGCGAGTGCTATTTGCACTGTGTATGGCAATGGGAGCGCAATAGTGACTCTTCTTAGCAGAAAACAACTCTTGCTCGTAGGACCAGAAACTGCATGGGATTCTACTCCGTTTAGGACTGGGAAACAAACGCTAGCTCGCCTTGCAAGAAACACACTCTGCTTTTGAGAAAACAGCACTCTTCTACTCTCCTGTGTTTCCTATAGGGCCAGAACAGTGAGCTTGCTCAGAACAAAAGAACTGTGCTTCCTACACACACGGGGCATATCTAGTTCAACTCTGCTTAGGAAACTGACAAGAACAGTAGCTTCTCTTCAGTCCAATACACTGTACTTGCTGGGAACAGACGCGAGTGCTATTTGCACTGTGTATGGCAATGGGAGCGCAATAGTGACTCTTCTTAGCAGAAAACAACTCTTGCTCGTAGGACCACAAACTGCATGGGATTCAACTCCGTTTAGGACTGGGAAACAAACGCTAGCTCGCCTTGCAAGAAACACACTCTGCTTTTGAGAAAACAGCACTCTTCTACTCTCCTGTGTTTCCTATAGGGCCAGAACAGTGAGCTTGCTCAGAACAAAAGAACTGTGCTTCATACACACACGGGGCATATCTAGTTCAACTCTGCTTAGGAAACTGACCAGAACAGTAGCTTCTCTTCAGTCCAATACACTGTACTTGCTGGGAACAGACGCGAGAGCTATTTGCACTGTGTATGGCAATGGGAGCGCAATAGTGACTCTTCTTAGCAGAAAACAACTCTTGCTCGTAGGACCAGAAACTGCATGGGATTCAACTCCGTTTAGGACTGGGAAACAAACGCTAGCTCGCCTTGCAAGAAACACACTGTGCTTTTGAGAAAACAGCACTCTTCTACTCTCCTGTGTTTTCCTATAGGGCCAGAACAGTGAGGCTTGCTCAGAAACAAAAGAACTGTGCTTCCTACACACACGGGGCATATCTAGTTCAACTCTGCTTAGGAAACTGACCAGAACAGTAGCTTCTCTTCAGTCCAATACACTGTACTTGCTGGGAACAGACGCGAGTGCTATTTGCACTGTGTATGGCAATGGGAGCGCAATAGTGACTCTTCTTAGCAGAAAACAACTCTTGCTTGTAGGACGAGAAACTGCATGGGATTCAACTCCGTTTAGGACTGGGAAACAAACGCTAGCTCGCCTTGCAAGAAACACACTCTGCTTTTGAGAAAACAAGCAGCACTCTTCTACTCTCCTGTGTTTCCTATAGGGCCAGAACAGTGAGCTTGCTCAGAACAAAAGAACTGTGCTTCTACACACACGGGGCATATCTAGTTCAACTCTGCTTAGGAAAACTGACCAAACAGTAGCTTCTCTTCAGTCCAATACACTGTACTTGCTGGGAACAGACGCGAGTGCTATTTGCACTGTGTATGGCAATGGGAGCGCAATAGTGACTCTTCTTAGCAGAAAACAACTCTTGCTCGTAGGAACACAAACTGCATGGGATTCAACTCCGTTTAGGACTGGGAAACAAACGCCAGCTCGCCTTGCAAGAAACACACTCTCTTTTGAGAAAACAGCAGCACTCTTCTACTCTCCTGTGTTTCCTATAGGGCCAGAACAGTGAGCTTGCTCAGAACAAAAGAACTGTGCTTCCTACACACACGGGGCATATCTAGTTCAACTCTGCTTAGGAAACTGACCAGAACAGTAGCTTCTCTTCAGTCCAATACACTGTACTTGCTGGGAACAGACGCGAGTGCTATTTGCACTGTGTATGGCAATGGGAGCGCAATAGTGACTCTTCTTAGCAGAAAACAACTCTTGCTCGTAGGACCAGAAACTGCATGGGATTCAACTCCGTTTAGGACTGGGAAACAAACGCTAGCTCGCCTTGCAAGAAACACACTCTGCTTTTGAGAAAACAGCACTCTTCTACTCTCCTGTGTTTCCTATAGGGCCAGAACAGTGAGCTTGCTCAGAACCAAAGAACTGTGCTTCCTACACACACGGGGCATATCTAGTTCAACTCTGCTTAGGAAACTGACCAGAACAGTAGCTTCTCTTCAGTCCAATACACTCTACTTGCTGGGAACAGACGCGAGTGCTATTTGCACTGTGTATGGCAATGGGAGCGCAATAGTGACTCTTCTAAGCAGAAAACAACTCTTGCTCGTAGGACCAGAAACTGCATGGGATTCAACTCCGTTTAGGACTGGGAAACAAACGCTAGCTCGCCTTGCAAGAAACACACTCTGCTTTTGAGAAAACAGCACTCTTCTACTCTCCTGTGTTTCCTATAGGGCCAGAACAGTGAGCTTGCTCAGAACAAATAAACTGTGCTTCTTACACACACGGGGCATATCTAGTTAAACTCTGCTTAGGAAACTGACCAGAACAGTAGCTTCTCTTCAGTCCAATACACTGTACTTGCTGGGAACAGACGCGAGTGCTATTTGCACTGTGTATGGCAATGGGAGCGCAATAGTGACTCTTCTTAGCAGAAAACAACTCTTGCTCGTAGGACCAGAAACTGCATGGGATTCAACTCCGTTTAGGACTGGGAAACAAACGCTAGCTCGCCTTGCAAGAAACACACTCTGCTTTTGAGAAAACAGCACTCTTCTACTCTCCTGTGTTTCCTATAGGGCCAGAACAGTGAGCTTGCTCAGAACAAAAGAACTGTGCTTCCTACACACACGGGGCATATCTAGTTCAACTCTGCTTAGGAAACTGACCAGAACAGTAGCTTCTCTTCAGTCAATACACTGTACTTGCTGGGAACAGACGCGAGTGCTATTTGCACTGTGTATGGCAATGGGAGCGCAATAGTGACTCTTCTTAGCAGAAAACAACTCTTGCTCGTAGGACCACAAACTGCATGGGATTCAACTCCGTTTAGGACTGGGATAGAACAAACGCTAGCTCGCCTTGCAAGAAACACACTCTGCTTTTGAGAAAACAGCACTCTCTACTCTCCTGTGGTTCCTATAGGGCCAGAACAGTGAGCTTGCTCAGAACCAAAGAACTGTGCTTCCTACACACACGGGGCATATCTAGTTCAACTCTGCTTAGGACACTGACCAGAACAGGTAGCTTCTCTTCAGTCCAATACACTGTACTTGCTGGGACAGACGCGAGTGCTATTTGCACTGTGTATGGCAATGGGAGCGCAATAGTGTCTCTTCTTAGCAGAAAACAACTCTTGCTCGTAGGACCAGAAACTACATGGGATTCTACTCCGTTTAGGACTGGGAAACAAACGCTAGCATCGCCTTGCAAGAAACACACTCTGCTTTTGAGAAAACAGCACTCTTCTACTCTCCTGTGTTTCCTATAGGGCCAGAACAGTGAGCTTGCTCAGAACAAAAAAACTGTGCTTCCTACACACACGGGGCATATCTAGTTCAACTCTGCTTAGGAAACTGACCAGAACAGTAGCTTCCTCTTCAGTCCAACACAGTGTACTTGCTGGGAACAGACGCGAGTGCTATTTGCACTGTGTATGGCAATGGGAGCGCAATAGTGACTCTTCTTAGCAGAAAACAACTCTTGCTCGTGGACCACAAACTGCATGGGATTCAACTCCGTTTAGGACTGGGAAACAAACGCTAGCTCGCCTTGCAAGAAACACACTCTGCTTTGAGAAAACAGCACTCTTCTACTCTCCTGTGTTTCCTATAGGGCCAGAACAGTGAGCTTGCTCAGAACAAAAGAACTGTGCTTCCTACACACACGGGGCATATCTAGTTCAACTCTGCTTAGGAAACTGACCAGAACAGTAGCTTCTCTTCAGTCCAATACACTGTACTTGCTGGGAACAGACGCGAGTGCTATTTGCACTGTGTATGGCAATGGGAGCGCAATAGTGACTCTTCTTAGCAGAAAACAACTCTTGCTCGTAGGACCACAAACTGCATGGGATTCAACTCCGTTTAGGACTGGGAAACAAACGCTAGCTCGCCTTGCAAGAAACACACTCTGCTTTTGAGAAAACAGCACTCTTCTACTCTCCTGTGTTTCCTATACGGGCCAGAACAGTGAGCTTGCTCAGAACAAAAGAACTGTGCTTCCTACACACACGGGGCATATCTAGTTCAACTCTGCTTAGGAAACTGACCAGAACAGTAGCTTCTCTTCAGTCCCAATACACTGTACTTGCTGGGAACAGACGCGAGTGCTATTTGCACTGTGTATGGCAATGGGAGCGCAATAGTGACTCTTCTTAGCAGAAAACAACTCTTGCTCGTAGGACCAGAAACTGCATGGGATTCAACTCCGTTTAGGACTGGGAAACAAACGCTAGCTCGCCTTGCAAGAAACACACTCTGCTTTTGAGAAAACAGCACTCTTCTACTCTCCTGTGTTTCCTATAGGGCCAGAACAGTGAGCTTGCTCAGACAAAAGAACTGTGCTTCCTACACACACGGGGCATATCTAGTTCAACTCTGCTTAGGAAACTGACCAGAACAGTAGCTTCTCTTCAGTCCAATACACTGTACTTGCTGGGAACAGACGCGAGTGCTATTTGCACTGTGTATGGCAATGGGAGCGCAATAGTGACTCTTCTTAGCAGAAAACAACTCTTGCTCGTAGGACCACAAACTGCATGGGATTCCACTCCGTTTAGGACTGGGAAACAAACGCTAGCTCGCCTTGCAAGAAACACACTCTGCTTTTGAGAAAACAGCACTTTTCTACTACTCCTGTGTTTCCTATAGGGCCAGAACAGTGAGCTTGCTCAGAACAAAAGGAACTGTGCTTCCTACACACACGGGGCATATCTAGTTCAACTCTGCTTAGGAAACTGACCAGAACAGTAGCTTCTCTTCAGTCCAATACACTGTACTTGCTGGGAACAGACGCGAGTGCTATTTGCACTGTGTATGGCAATGGGAGCGCAATAGTGACTCTTCTTAGCAGAAAACAACTCTTGCTCGTAGGACCAGAAACTGCATGGGATTCAACTCCGTTTAGGACTGGGAAACAAACGCTAGCTCGCCTTGCAAGAAACACACTCTGCTTTTGAGAAAACAGCACTCTTCTACTCTCCTGTGTTTCCTATAGGGCCAGAACAGTGAGCTTGCTCAGAACAAAAGAACTGTGCTTCCTACACACACAGGGACATATCTAGTTCAACTCTGCTTAGGAAACTGACCAGAACAGTAGCTTCTCATCAGTCCAATACACTGTACTTGCTGGGAACAGACGCGAGTGCTATTTGCACTGTGTATGGCAATGGGAGCGCAATAGTGACTCTTCTTAGCAGAAAACAACTCTTGCTCGTAGGACCGACAAACTGCATGGGATTCAACTCCGTTTAGGACTGGAAACAAACGCTAGCTCGCCTTGCAAGAAACACACTCTGCTTTTGAGAAAACAGCACTCTTCTACTCTCCTGTGTTTCCTATAGGGCCAGAACAGTGAGCTTGCTCAGAACAAAAGAACTGTGCTTCCTACACACACGGGGCATATCTAGTTCAACTCTGCTTAGGAAACTGACCAGAACAGTAGCTTCTCTTCAGTCCAATACACTGTACTTGCTGGGAACAGACGCGAGTGCTATTTGCAACTGTGTATGGCAATGGGAGCGCAATAGTGACTCTTCTTAGCAGAAACAACTCTTGCTCGTAGGACCACAAAA